>NW_009199386.1:0-20122 GCF_000690835.1 Fulmarus glacialis | reverse complement strand
CCAGTGTCCTGAGCAGGCCAAAGTCCGCATGTTGAGCATGCCACAAAGGCTATAAGGAAACTGTAGGAGTCACTTGTTTTTATAATAAAGAAAATACATAGATTACAGTTTCAAAACCTCTCTTTTTCAGTATTAACACGTTTCCACCAGGAACTGGACTGACTGGCTGCTGTTGGGCTCTCACTTGGCCAGCGGTGCGAAGTGGACGGAGCCTGGTAGGAAAAACAGGCCACACAACATGATTTTTTAAGGGCTGCATCCTGGAGGATTTAAAATCTTGATTTCACAGTCTCCTGAAATGACTGGAAAGGGTCTCATTGCCCTTCCCTGATTCAGGTACGTCCGTCACTGCTTGTCATACACAGCGGGAAGGTGCCCCATTTCTTTACAACAGAGTTTTAGGTACTCAAAGGGCTTTGCCACCTCCATCCCTGTCCACGTCTCCCACGAGCACTTCCTGCAAGCCTGGGCTGGACTCTCTCAGCTGCCGCCCAGAAGGGCCAGGAGATGGACCCCAGGGAGAGCTGGGCTCCCTGGGGAAGACGACCCGAGACGCATGGTGCCAGCAGAGCTATAGCGTGGGAGCTGGATCCCCATCGCAGTGCTGGTTCCTGGGGCAGAGGACTAAAGCTCTACCTGGCCGTTGCCTTCCAGGAAAGGGATTTCAGGAGCACTGGTGCTGCAGCGCACGTTTCTGGAGACCAGGTCTGCCCAGGGTCCTGCTAACTGCAACCGGTATCTCAGGTATTAAGCAGAACTGGCAGCTGACCAGTTTACCTCCCAAATTCTTCCCTGTAGCTGAAAACACATGCGTAAGCCCATGGTGAAGAGCAGTTTACAGAAGCAATCCCGGTAGCAGTTAAACTGTCCATAGCCAAACTTTCTTTAAAAGTTTATCATCCCCATTTCAGAGGGTTTACTTAAGGCAGGGTCCCGCTTGACCAGATAGGCAGCGTCTGAAAGCTCAAGAGCTGTGTAAAGGTGACGCAAGAGGGACAGAGTTGCGTTATCAGCCCTGGTACCAAACTCGGCTGAGGCCGTAACTACGTTTTGCGTATACCGGCATTGTTTAAAAACTGCCCTCAGGCCAGGCTCCCCTTGATTAAGAGCAGCCAGATGGACACCATAAATCAGTTGGAAAACCCTGGGCCAAACTCCACGATCAGACTGATTCAAACAGCTCCATTTAATGTCACAAATGGGATTTGTGCAAATGGAGCCCAGAGCAGAATTTGGCCTTTCATGTTTGTTTAGATTAAGAAATTTGGACAGTAAAAGCCCGCTTATATTCTGGCTAGCAGGCTGGGTATTACAGCACTCGAATAGTGGGAAGCCCAGACAGATGGTTACGTGAATCACAGTGAGGCAGGTCTGATTATCTTGATATTTTCCATGCGATAAAGCTGAGGATCGTGGTGCCATATGGTGGAATATGGCTGAGGGACCCTCCGCAGCTGGGCGGGATGCAAGCACCTTCCAAGGCAAGCGGCAGAGTGCAACACCCGCTCCGGCGACGAGGGGGACGGACGAGGAAGGTCCGGCTTTCTGGGACAGCCAGCGATGCTGGGCCATTAGCAGCATCCTGATGGGAGGATGGGAGAGTAAAACAGGACAGGTTGGTCAGGTCCCCCAGTTCAAAAGCACCTCAGGATGCAGGAAAACAGGGAGGGGGAAGGTAAATGTGTGATGGTGAAGAAAGAAGGAGGAAAGAGGTTTTGCATGGAGGAAGAGGGAAGCCAGCAGCTTCTGTGGGGCTGAGCGTCTACAGAAAGGGCAAAGAGAACAGGAGAGCGGCGCTGCCGACAGGGAACAAGTCTGCTCTCTCTTTCCAAAGGCTGCTGTTGTTTTGCTGGACCTCACAGTTATTTCTTACAGGCTACCCTGGAACAGAAACAGCCTATGGCTTGCTAATCCGTCTTATCCTGAGGACTGCAGAAGAAAGGAAATTGCATAAAAGGAGTGGATTTCCACAGATCTGTTTTTAAAAGTGAACTTCTGCACAGAGATCATTTAGAGCCACTTCACTTTCATAATCTGTTGGTTGGGGTTGCTGGTCCAAGGCTTTCCATTTTGCATGTAGGAAATCTATCTGCAGAATATCACATTTTAAAAAAAAATGCTACCTAAAAGCAAGGAAATTTACTCTTCTACGGTAATCAAAGGATACAGTGGGTTTATTCTTTTGAACCCAAAAGACAAGAGCTCTCCAGCAGACGGTGCCCAGGGCCAGTGGTGCACACCGGCAGTGGGTGCCGATCATGTGGAGAGCATCAAAAAGGTGCCACAGCGCTGCGGGACCCACCAGAAATGGCTCTGCCCTCACATTGGCAGTGAATCCAGAGCACAGCGCTAAAAAACACATTCAGCAGTTAAAAAAGATTTTAGCAGCAACTCCTTGGTTAACTAAGGGAGCAAGGCCCTGGGTGCCCAAGAGGGGTGGCGGGGGCACACAGTGCAGAGAGATGGGCAGTGCTGCACCGCAGCTTGACCAGCGTTTGCCAGAGGATGGTTTGGGTTTTTTTGCAGAGACTGGCAGGAAAATCTCACATGTTTAAATTGGGGAAGTGTTGTAGATATTGTTTGGGTCTGGTCAGGGAAATGAGGAATGAGTTTTCTTTTGTTTGGGTTCTGCGGTTTGCTTGCTGAAGCCTATGGCTGGCTGTATATTTAGCAGACCTCAAAACTAAGGTTAGATATGTCAGCGAGCAAGTGGAAAACTACTGGGGAGAAAGCATGCGAGGGCTGTCTGGGAGATATCATGCGGGCCGGCTGGACCGCAGAGCGGGTGCACCAAAGCTCATGCCCCATGGCACTGGCTCTGGCTGGGGACACGAACCCCACGGGACGGAGCGTGTGAGCCCTGGTGACGCTGCGTCGGTGGCCCTCCACCTCCAGGTCCTCCACTGCCAGGAGCCAGCCCATCCTGGCAGGACAAACTGGAAAGGCAGCATTGGAAACCACTTTGAGGGGCAAAGTATCTATAACTTGAGCTGTAAGGAAACAGCAGAGTAGATGACTCTAGCTGGAAGTAACTGGGATGAACAGTTTCAAACCAGGTGCCCAACTTTACACACTTGTGTAATCCGGCATGCAGGTAGCTGCTCTGATTTATTATCATTAACTGATGTCCAGCAGCACAATTCCAGAGTGAAGCCATAATTCCCACCTTTTTATAATTGTAGGCATCTCTAAAGGCTGCTGGGAGTACACGTGCAGACCATGCAGTGACAACTTCTAATATTTTGAGAGTGGAGTTACATGTTGCTGTTTCATTCTAAGAATAGGAGAGGACTGTACCTTATTGCTGTAAAGTCATTACCCCATAAAAGAGCTGATTGCCTCCTGCGTGCTGAGGAAATAGCAAATGTCTCTTTTTTTTGCTGTAAGAAGATCAGATGGACAGATTGCACAACAGAGGAACTGGGCCCTTTGCTTGGAGAAGTAGCTGCGTGCAGTAAGTGATGGCCTTTCAAGTCAGCAGATGGCTTCGTCAAGAAATATGGGATACGTTTGCAGGCACATAAAAGTGCCAGTGCTTGGCTAACCTCTTACCAGAGGTAGTTAATAAAAGAGGCCCAAGGGAATGGAAGTGGTGAGGAGCAACCTCGTTATGCTCCTGAGGTGTGGCTCATGTCACAGCACACGGCGTGAAAGGTAGGAATGATTAACCGTGGTTGTCCAAAAAGCAGGATTTAGCATGAGAAAAGGGAACTGATATCAGATTTAGTGTCTGAGGCATTTCATTGAATGACTCTGGCAATTTGTTAGCCGGATCAACATATGATTTCTTACTTAGAGAGGAAATGTTCATCTCTGCTGGACATGCCAATGCGGGGATGGATGTTAGCAGAGACAAGAAGAGAGACCAGTTTGCCTCATCTGTCCTACTTTTGCAAATATCTTCAATCTTGGTAGTTTATAGCTTCCATCTTCTCTGCATAATTCACAAATATCTGCAGGTAAACCCCTAATTCAGAGGCCAAGCCATGAAGTCATGTGCCAGCAGTGACCTGGCACATGGCAGAGCTGGGAACCGGCAGCCGGTCCTCTGCTGCTGCCATCACCGGCAAAGGCGCAGTGAGAGGCGGAGGTCTCCTCCCAGATCTCCTCTGAGCTCAGGAACAAGCGTTCGAGGGATTTCGACACACTCCCAGCCGGCGGGGTCTTCATGCAAACCAGCTGCCTGGACGGGCTGTGCAGAGCCGAGCTCTGGGCAGCAGGACTGAAATGATTTCTTGGAAAGCGATGTGGAACTTGCTGCTTCGCTGGAGTTGCTACAACTGCAGTACAACAACACCACGCGTGCTGTCAGCAAACGGCAATTACCCAGTTTCAAAGCAGAGGTCACCGTCATTACTGCCAGGGATCCTCTCTGGCCTCGGATGATGCAGTAAATAACAACGTCCATCCAGCCCACAAGTCCAGCTTGCAAAGCACAGCTTTGGAGGTTTAATTATTAAGACGCTCACCCTTACCCAGTGACTGTAGTAGCCGTTTCCCAGTCGGTCTGCTCTCCTGCTCGTGCCAACTCATGTGCTGGACTCAAACCTGCGGAGAGAAAGTTGTGTGGGTCTGTGAAGATCACACCGTTTGGGTTTTACGACTGCAGACATCTCCCCTCTCTGCGGGCTGCAGGAGGGCTGGACGCACACTCTCTTCCCGGCTGGAAGGGGAGACCCCCTGTTTGGCTCCCGTTGCAGCTGCCCGTGGTGCAGCCAGGCAGGAGGAACACGCGAGGGCTTGCTGGCAGCGTGGGTCATGCACCGGGGCCATGCTGCCTCGCGGGCAGCCAGAGCCCTCGGCTGAAAACTGCAGGAGGAAACCGGAGTAGGCAGTGGGCAGGAAAGTAATGAAACTGTCTGGGCAGGTGTCTGTGCACGCGAGGGGCTGAGGAAGGTGCAGAGCCAGAAATGCATACAAGCAAACCCTCCCGGACACGCAGACGAGATTTTGTGCCTTTGATTTAACCTAAAGGAGATTTTCCCATTATGTCACAGGGAAAAGAAACATGTTGTTACTGTTTTATGGCAATCATGGTAAAAAGTTGTCGATCTGCCACTATAATGATCCAGAAAGCCTGAGTTGGCATAGCGTGGTAGTGAGTTTTGATAGATGAAGAGAGGCGAGATGAGAAATGCATGAACACAGCGTGCTAAGGAGCAGTCACACCTAGAAAGGACAAGGGAAGTGGTTCCGTCTTTTCTCATGGTGGGAAGTGGGAAGCTCACTGTGGACAAGCGCATGCAGAGACGTCATTTGCAATCAGCTTGCCCGTGGATAACAACAACCATAAACAACTGGAAAATACTTATGTCTTTAATCTTGCACACAAATATTGTCTATATTCTTTTCTGTATTTGCATATTCCCCCCATGTCCTTTCATTCGCAATTTCAACACATAGGAAAGACCTGCCCCCCCAAGTATTAGGTTCCACTGCCAAAATTCTTGGGTTTTATGTAAGAAGCTAGACATCATCATGTTCTCCAAAGCAAATTTAAGCATCAGAAAGCTTGTAGAAGGGGATTGAATTTACTTTTTTGTTTGAGACACAGTCTTGGCTAATAGAAGCAGGTTTATAGAGTACCATTTTTATAGAAATAGGTTTTTGTTTGTTACCCTGTGAGACCATTTCCCCCAACAGCCACCACTGAGATGGGAAGCGGCTGACCCACAGCATCCCTTGCCCAGGCTGTTCCTGCAGGTCTCCGGGGATGGTGACTGCAGCGTTGCAAAACAACAATTGAGACTCCCATCTATCACAACGCTTTTGCAATACTTCACCAGAATACTTGATGTTTTGGTTCTTTCTGAAGATTAGCCACAACAAGCCATCAGAAGGTGCACGGATTTTTGCAACTTTTACCTACGCAGCTGAATTTTATGAATTAAACTGTATTTTAATAAGTTTCTTAACTAAAGTGATCTTCAGAATCCAAAACATTTTAAACCTTGACCTGCTTGGGCTGGTTTTTTTGTTTTTAATAATGGGCTTAGTGAGTTAGATTTCCTTCAGACTTGAGCCTGATTCTCCCCAGTTACTTCCCCTCCCCTGGACATCACCCCCTTCATTTTCAGCTGGGTACCGCTGTTTCCCGTTCTGCTGCTTCTGACTGTACAGCCGTGAGCTGAACTCATTTATCTGAGTGTTACAGAACAGAAAACAGTTTTGAGATAATTTAGCGGCTGACTCAGCAGTTTTTGCCAGGATAACTTAATTTAGAGACAGGATCCAAATTCCCCATCCCTGAGGTATTGAAAAGTCACAACCCTCTCACAGGTGACTCACTTCACGTCTCAGCGAAGCCCAAAGTCTGCCCGTCTGGGCACATGGGATGGTGACTAGTATGAAATTCAGTGTCTCTGCAAGTGCTGCAAGCTTGGTTGAAAACATTTCTGGGCCAAACTCACAAAAGTGCTGAATTTCAGACAGCTGCTGTTCTTGCCTGCAGGATGACTGACATAAAATTTTGTTTTAGATGGACTTGTCTGTAGTGAAAATCCCACAATGAGGAAAAGAAACAAACTGTTTCTGTCCTGATCTTTGGTGTGATTATTGCTGCTGTACGGCGGTGGCTCTCGCCTCTCCTTGTCAAGTGGATGCCACAAACTCTAAATCTAGTAACATTATCTTTGACATCTTGGCTATTATAGTACCAGATCAAAAGATTTATGTCTTGCTCAACGTAAAGTAGTTACAGCTTGTCTCTGCTGAGGAAAAAGTCACAAGTGGAATTTGATGTCATTAAAAAAATTTCTTTCTCCTTAAATCAAACCCTTTTTATTATGGTGATTTAATTCAACCTATCTCCTGTCCTTACCACCAGCTGCTCAGGGATGCCTACTCAGCTTTCAGCTAGTAAAATAAATCTCTCTAGCAAGTCCCACCAGTGTTTTCATGTTATCAAGGCAAAAATAGAGACTCTGTTTGAAGAGACTCTGAAGAAATTCAACTTCAGACATATCAGAAATGTGAGCCACCCCCGTCCAAACAACCAGTTCATTTTTACATTACATACTGAATATACATCTTTCATCTCCTCAATGAAACATGTTTGTAAGATTTCCAAGAACAAAATGTGTATACATATATACAACCCCCCCCAGGCTCATAGATACATGAAACTATAACGTATTTACTTGTCCCTGTCAGTTCTCTACTATGTATATATGAGTTTATTTCCAAGCCTGCTCTCCTTGTAGTCAGTAGTAAATTATGCAGAAGTAGCTGAGTACTCACAAAGTGATCAAAAACTCTGCAGAGGGAAAATTCTTGAGTGGAGATAGTATATTTAAACCTTAGAAACCTCCATGCTTATGCACTCTGGATTTTCAGAAATGTATATATACCTAAAAAAGGACCAGAGGGGTATAAAGGTTAAGGTTGAAAATATAATTGACAAATTTGGACCAGTCTTTTCCAATTTGTCAACACCCAAATGTTTCCTGATTGTCACCCTTTTTCTCCTTGCTGGGAATCTGTGATAATAATTGAAAAAATGGAAGTAAATAGAAAAGCTGAAAGAAACCAGTGCAGCAAATCTCTCCCGAATCTTCCCCCCTCCAAGCACTGTGTTTACCAATTGGCCAAGGCTTGGTTTACTGATTAAAAGCTATGGCTCTCTGCTAAATTGTGGTAAGCTGTGGCATCGTGGTAAACCACAGCTCTGCATATAGAAAGCTCTTGAAACCATTACTGCGTTGGCATCGCTCGTGCATTTTACAAGTATTAGATCTGCGATGTGAGTTATGAGAGAAATCTTTCTTGGTTCGCAAAAGTAATAAACATCTGGGGGAAAGGATGACCTTCTCACTGAGAATTAATGTTAAAATAAACAAACAGCCTAAACCACATGGAAAAATAACATAGCTCCCATGCATATGTGCTCTGCATTATAGGACATGTGTAAATGCATAAAAAATGGTCAGGTATGAAACAAATATGTGTCCCCCCTTTCCCTCCACATTAATGTAACATTAAGATTGAAAATATAATCATGAAACATCAAGAGGGCAGTGGAATTATGTGCAATAAGCCACATGTGTTTCTAAATAAAAGACCTTGCCAGACAGTCTTGATTACATTTTATGGTGGAGTTTTACCATTACTGGACAAAGGCAATGACGTAAAGGAAATATTCTGGGATTTTAGTAAAGCAAATGATAGGGTATCTCCCACCAAAGAATAATAATCAAAATTGGCCTGGAAATGAACATTGTCACGTGGACTGAAAACTGTCTGGAGAGCTACAAACAAAGCACTATGAAGGATAACAAAACATCTAGTAGAGAAGCCTCAGGAGGGACCAGAGATATTGGCCTTTGATTCATTCTTACAGAAAAACTGGGTCTAACAGCCAAGACCGGGGGTAGCCAACCTGCAGATCAGGGCAATATATGCCCAGAACGAAGTATCTGGCCCACAGCCTGCTTTCTGCTGCCAGCTATCCTCAAAGTCCCCCAGGCACAGGCAGTGAGCACTGCTGAGAACAAATGACTAATGCTAGCAGACATTCAGAAAGATGAACAAACGAAAAATTGGGATGAAACAAGGGAAAATACATTTTTTTTATGCCTGGGAAAATCTTCCTTGCTGTAGGTAACTGTAGAAAGCAAAGACGAGGAAGTGATTCTGTGGAAAGAAAACTTTAACTTTGAAATCAAGCAAAAGCAAAGTTCTGGGATGTTTTTGGATATCACCAACTCTGTCATCCCTTATGCAGGGCAGCTAAGACACCAGTGACTTTATATCAGTCACAATTATTCTGCTGAGCTGCACTTCATTTTTTCTTTTATATTTATCACCATCCTGTGAAATTTTCTAGAGTATTGTGACAATGTGAGCTTTTACTCCAATACCTCTTTGGTACCACTCAGAAATGAACATTGCAACTTTACTGGCCAATATGAAAATGTGCACCGTGGCTGATAAAATGCTACAGTCTGGGACCTGTAAATTTATAACGCCTTATGCAGGGAGCTGAGTGGCATTTGAGCGAAGAAAGCTTCTGGTTGGGATCACTCCCATTGGACAACAGCAACAAATAGTAGAAAAAATGACACCCGCTCCACATCGATCAACATATAGACCAGAAATAAAATCAGCTGTATAACAGAAATCCTTCCACGATGTCATTTAGGTATTAATTTAGCATCAGGATACTATTATTCCCTAACATGGCATTTATTTTACCGCCATACTTTATAGTATTCAAAGCCCTGAGTAAAAGAAGGAGCTTTCAGTAATCAGCCTGCTCTGATTGCTAGCTTTTTGGTGCAACTCTCTGGAAGAGTAAATCATTATTATCCCCATTGCCATGCACATAATTTATTACCTAATGCTCATATGCCAATTACACATCAATCCATATATGCAATTAAGCAATAAAGCAACAGGCTGGCAAGTCAAGCTCACCTTAGTTCCCACAGTTTCTAAGACATGGACCTTAAAGAAATACCTTTTTGGGTTGGGTTAGGCAGCAGATGAAGGCATAGCTGAAAATACTTGTCCCCCTCACTGAGTGCCATTTGGTCTATAGTGAGCAGCCACTGCTCCGAAATGCAGGGTGGCCACCCCAAATTAGAGGGGATGGACACAAGGGGAGATGGGGATGGGGCATGCTGGTATCGTGGGGTGGCCAGGGGTGGCTGTGGGGGTGAGACACCACCAGCAGCTCCCTCTTTTCAGAGGGTTTGAAAGTGGGGAGAGACAGGCGGGGGCTGCAATATTCTGGCATATCCTGGTTATTCACCAGGTTAATGAGTCTGCAGGTGATCTTGATCTGCTGGATGGTGTGAGGAGCTGGGGTTTAAGAGATGGCTTTTATGTTACAACTTAAAGAGCTGACATTAAACCTTCAGGTCACGACTTACGAGGCACAGGAGCGGTTCCTGTGCCCTGCAAACCACCACATCACCTAACAAAGCACCCACCAAATTTCCCCACAAAGACCTGCAAGGCTGCAGCACAGCTTTGCATCTGCACTCCAGCCTCCTCTCACTCACCCAGTGCTGGAGAGGGGTCTTAAACGAAACGAATCTTCCATGTGATGTAAGGAGCCTTTCATGTTGCTGGAGTGGTCTAAAGGGCCTGGCAGCAGATGGGAAGCAGCACGGCTGCTGTGTTTTGGGACCCGTGTGGTGGAGCAGCCAGGGCTCTGGAATTTGCAGTGTAAACCATTCACGAGATGCAATGGGGGATTTTTATTATCCTGCCAATAGAAACTTTTGAACTAAAGAGAATGGGAAAGCTCTTGCACTGATGTAATTCAGAGGGTTTCCGCTGTTAACACTGGAGGTATGCGACCATACATCAACCGCGCTTCTGGTGCCGGTTCCTTCTCAAGCGGTGTTACCCTAGAGTCTTCATTAACATCAGATTATAAACCCCTTTTAAAGAAATATGCTTTACAAGCATCTTGCATGAATGCAGAGGTGGAGGTTTCCTGGACCATTTTTAATGGGTTTGCATTCAGATGGAGGAGAAGGAAAGGCCTGGGCTGCTGACGACTTCATTGTGAAATAACCTTCTTCTGGCAGCTTTTTACTTTTCCTCATCAATTCAGTGAGGTAACTGTAAAATTATAGCATCCAAATAACATTGCAAAGCATTAAATAAAGCACAAGGCCAGAATATATTGTAGAAGAAGTGAATAATGTGACATCAGTGTCAGTTCAACCTTTTGAAACGAGCAGAAATGTTCTGAGGACATAAAAATATGTGCCATTATGTCATACTGCAAAGCATTGAAAATACTGCAAAACCTAGACTGTATGTTTATATGCATTTGAATTTCAGTTCATTGAAATGGATTTTTTGCTGCCTTGGTTACCAAAATTGGCCTGGTAAGCACATGACTTGGCCAAAACCCATAATTCACTTGTTTTTCTTGACAGGCCTCTCAGGATCAGCGGTTTCCACTGACCTGTAAGTCTTCGAGCCAAGAGCAAACCTCTTTAGTGCAGAATTAAGCTGTGAACCTCGAACGGCAGCAGAAACAACATGATAGTCCTGTGATTGGCTATTTCAGGTTCCTTTTTCATAAATGCACAACAATCTTTCTGACGCTAATTTTAGCCTGTTTTTTTATTTTTGTGGCCAAGTACACATCCCCACAGCCGACTATGTTTTGAACAACTGCAAATACATAAGATGTGAAGCTGGTAGGCTTGCGTGTTGTCCCGAGAAGATGGTCCCAGGCATCTAATAGTGATTATCTATGCTATGTGGTTTATTTCTCCCCAGGCCTGTCATTAGCTTATATCCCAATTACATTAAAATCATTGTAAGGTGTTCTTGTATTCAAGTTGTGTGCAAAGTACTGTAATGTGTGGTAATGCTATATTGCTGATGCTATACTTTATGGTGATCAGCTATCCGACCTCATGCCTGAGGGTGCTCCAGAGAGAAAGCCCTCCCGAGAACTAGATTGTCTAAGTGCAATATTTAGAAGCATCTGGGAAAAAAAAAATCATGTTCCTTTAAGAAAAAAGTATGGCTTTCAGTGAAGTCATTTGAATATGCCTCGCATTAATTAGCTTTTTTCCATACTCTACCCTTGTAACAGTTATAATTAATGCGTACACAATATTTATGTCGCTATTTTTAGGTTGAGGGAAGATCCAGTAGTTCCTTTGCCAAGCTGACGCTGCTCCCTGCTCGCCGGGGGGGCCAGGCAAAACTGTTCGGAGGTATCCTGTCCTCCCCATCCAGGTCACCGACCCGCTGTGCATCCGCAGTGATCTCCATGACAGCAACCCAGCCAAGCCCGTGCTGCCGACGAGCAGACACTCAGGGCCATGCCCGCGACGTGCCCCTGCCGCCTCCTTGTCCCCTCCCGCGGCACGTGGCGTTTCTTGACTCGGCAGCACCGCGGCTGCCCGCTCTGTGTCTCCTCTGCCCCCGCATCTCCTTCCCACCCCTTCAGGTCCTCTCCTGCTGCTCCTCTGCCCAAATTCCTGAGCTTTCATGGCAATGAACATTTTCACTCTTCCAGCATCTTGAAGGATTTTTTTTTTCCAAAATAGGTTAACCATTTTTTTTCCAGATTATTTTTTCCCTACTTTGTGATTTAAAAAAGTTTATTTTTTAACAAAGTTTACAAAACAGGTTTTGTTTTGAAGGGTCTGGGAGTTATTACAGTAGCAAACCTTTTTTTTCCTCAAGCTTGAATCCTAAAATAATTCAAGCCCACAATTATCCTACGGCTTAGGTTACCATCCAAATGTATGCACTTCAGTAGCGATCACATTTCTGTTAATTTAAAAGCAATAACCGTTTAGCTTTGCTTGATAACCAGGGCCCATATCCTGCTGATCCAGGGGAAATGCTGGGTCATACGAGCTTTCACATTGAGAAATAAGCGTGATAGGAATATCTGCTGGAATCTTATCTAAACTTACACTATCCAAAGATTTTAATAGCTTTACGTATATTTTCTGGCTTCAACAGTTATAACGACACTTAGGAAATGTGAAACTAATACATTTTTCCTTGCTAAATGGCTTTCTGCATCATGGGGAATAATAAATGTTTTTGTAAAATATTAAGGATGGACTGCCAACCTGCCTGTACCCCTCCCCATGGCTACAACTTTCTTCAGTTAATAAAAAAGCAGAGAAACGTTTGTTTTGGAGGTGGGGTGTGAAAGGAAGAGAAACATGTGCGCGGCGTCCTTACAAACAAAACATATCCCCCTTTGGAAATGATGATTTAGAAAGGAAACGTACCAAATGGAAAGAATTCCAAGAGAACAAGATTGATCGGAGGACCAGGAATCATCAACTGCAAGGAAAAGCTGAAGGATTTGGTATTGTTTAGTCTAGAAAAGAGGATTGTGGGGACATAGTGTCCAAATATGTAGAAGGTAGCTCTCAGGAGGAAAGAATAAACTCTTTTCATATCCCCTGGGCTTAGGACAAGTTGTCATAGGCTTAACTGAAGAGGAGGCAGTTTCAGTCAGGCATCAGGGAAAATAGTTCCCAGTTGTGGAGACAATGCAGAGACAGGCTCACAAGGGAGGCCGCACATCCCTGTCACCGCTCATTTCTAAGAACAAGTTATCCAGAAGGCCTTTAGGAAAGACCTAGGTAAAGCTGCCTGATGATGAGGTTAGGTGATCTTCTGAGGTCCTTCCTAAATCTGCTTCTTATGATTACCATGTTGGAGTCAGGAACAGCTTGGATACACTCCGAAACCATTGCTTTTTCCCTTAAAATGTTAGGATGCTGGAAGTAGCAGCTGAGAGGTGGAGGGGCGGTGGTGGGAGCCTGGCAGGGACCACGGGCACTCCTCGCCCCAGGCCTGCTGGCTGCCCCTTTCTGGCAATTAAACCTTCTTGCATTGCAGCAAAAGCCAAACTCCATTTGGAGGTTGACAGTCCTCATTGTCCACATCAGCCAGAAGATCCAGGAATTGCAGCCCTCGTATCATGGACCATTTAAGCTATAAACCGCTAGTGGTGTGGTTAGAGGCAGAGACAGGCAGGAGAGCCAAATCCTCGCTCGATGGAGTGCAGTAAAGCTTGGGCTCCCACCTTGGCTGACAGAAGCTGAAGTTATGTGCATCAGGTTATACTGAGTAATTCAACACTGCGTACAAGTAAAATAGAGCCGTTTCCTCTCAGAGCCCCAGTCAGCAGGAGGGTGTCTAGCTCAATTTTTATTCATCTGAGTCAGTTTTGAAAGCATCCCACTCTTGCAGTGAAAAATGTTGCAGCGTGTTATGAAATGACAACTAAAAATCTTGCCCATCATTTGTTAGGAAAAGGGAGTTCTCTATGGTGAATAGAAAATAGTAAATCCAGGGAGAGATCAGAAGTGCAATACAATCCATCAGTGTGTTAAAAACACAAACTGACAAAAAATATGGCCCTCTGGGTTCTTAAACACACTCGCAGTAAAAACTGTCTAAGTTGTGAATTAGAGAGAGAGAAAGTGATGCCTGAAATGAATCCAGAGCGAGGATGATAATGTGATAACTTTTATGGATGAGTGCGTGTTACACTCGAAAGGGTCCCCTGTTCATGGGAGCTTCCTTCATGTTTCCTAGAAAGCCAATGTCAACAGTCCACTTTCTGCTTGCAATAAATTTAAGTCCCATCAGCCATAACACAAAGATGCTCTATTCTTAATGCAACCCCAATAACTTCCCATTCTAGTTACTATAAACGTTCCTGTTATGAATGTATAATTCTCACTGGGCACATATATGCCAACCTGACTCATGTTACCTAATTTATCACTCTGTGCCTCAACCCACTGAAAAGGGAATTCGGCTGTCTACGTGGCCAATGCTTTGTGGAGCTCCAGGGAGTCCGTCAGCAATACCTGGCTATAACACAAAAAATGGTACAGGTTATTTACGATCTGAATGCTGATAACCACGCTTCTCAACCGTAATTTTGGGACAAGCATCTGAAAACACCCCCTCATCAAATTTTAGGTGATAGGATGTCTTTTCTCAAGAGTATGTTGATGAATAGAAACCAACCTCAGTGCTGAGCATCACTGTGAGTGCTGTGGACTGTGGGTTTTCCAGGAGTCAAGTCGTGTGATGGGTACAGTGACATCCAAGAAAGTTCAAGCTTCTACTGAGGAGATATGCGTCCTGCACATACCTGAACACTTAGGAGGTGTTTCCTAAAGTCAACCTCCTACTCTTAATGGCACCTGCATTTTGAACTCAGGATTATGCTGCAGATTCAGTTCTATGTATTTCCATCACTACCCACCTAGCTGAGAGCAAAGTTAAACAGCTCCAGGTGCAAGTGCTCAGATTTAGTCCAGAAATGTTGCTCACAAAGGGAAGAGATTAGGCCTTATCTTAAACGAAATGCTATCCTTTCATGTCTAATACTTAGCTCCGATGAAAGGTCTCTCATGGATGAATATCCAGTCACTGACTTTTAACTTTGCCTTGCAATTTGCAATTGAAAGGTTGAACTCTGGACAACGACTGTAAGAAAATCTTCAGCGCAGAGAAACCAAAAATAAACAATGATGTTATGAGTGTAGTAATGTGAACAAAGGAAATAATGCATAAAAATCAGAAGTAAGATGTAAGAAAAACAGGGAAAATGTGAATGGTAGGAAAATCTGAATGTCACTTGCTTATGGGCGGTGCTGATATCAGGCCATAGGCACATTGAGTTGCTTACGCCAGCCGTATTTGCTCACAAGCATCGTACTGGTTTACCTACACTAATTATAAAATCAAGCTTAATTAAATCAGAGCAACGTTTGCATGCAGGAAGCATGCAGCCCTTCAAAGGCAAACTTCCCTTTGATGCACTGGACTGAATTTCACATGGCATATGTAATAAGACTGAAAGGGCTATTAAGAATTGGTAGGATCGTTGGTAGGTTCCTCTGTAAGGCTGGGTCGTGACAGTCTTTCTTCATATCTGGGCAGCAGGTATGGCCATGGGAGGACAGCTCTAGCTGGCCATAGCGGTGATACCATGTGGAGCACCCAACACTCAGGCTCTCCCAGTACTTGTGCTGTCCCTGTTTCTACAGCAGAGTTGTCACCTGGGGTCCCCATTCAATGTGCACACTCGTCCCTGTTGCTGCAAACACGCCATGTGCTGCAAACTCAGGCTCCATGTTCTCACGGGGCCACCCTGTATTTTTGGGCTAGAGAGAGCAGATAGATCTTTGGTTATTTGAGACGCTTTGGCAGAACTACCCAAGTGAGGTGTTTCTCAGCGCTTACGGAGTCTCTGAGGCAGAGCATCTGGCACGAAAGGCCCTGCAAACTTTAGAGCATGGGAAGGGACAGAACGGGGTATTTCCTGTTAATGTGAACCTATCTGCACAAAGCATTAATAAAATGGCCTGAATCCCAGGACGTTTGTGAATTCCACTTAGCAATTACTCACACAACGTTTAACAATTTTATTAGCAAGCTGCTATGGAAACAGAAGGGCAGGGCTTGGTACCTGGGCTTTCTTTGGTCCAGACCCTCCGGGACCACAGAGCACGGAGGATGCTCTCAGCTTACCACAACCTTTTTTGCACGGAGCAGCAGCAAATGCTGTGAAGATCAGCAATGAAGGATTCACACTGTAGGGTAAATAACACTGCCACTAAAGCTCCTCAGCTGAATTCCAGAAAAAAAGAGGATACCTTCTAGTCAGCATTCCCAAGGGATGCTCTAATTTATGCTAGGAACCAGCCAGATAACTGCAAGTTGAGGGTGATGTGGAGCTGTTAAGTCATCCATCCTGTTCTCCTTCTCCCACCTTTCCTTTCAAATCAGCTTTTCTCCATCTGAGTAGCTCCAATCTGTCCAGGATATGGCCCTATATTTAGCTGCTCATAATGTATGAGCAGCATGAGATTCTAGGTATTGGAATATTAAAACAAAAAGTCATTGCATCAGATCTCATTGAAATACAACTGCCTCTGGAGCTTCCAGTTCAGATCTACTGCATGGTTTTAATTGCATGAAGCACTTGCGAGGTTCATAAAATTAGAGCTCAGGTAAATGTACCCTTTTGGGGCAGATTTGGTGGAATCACATTTATTCAGTGCAAGTTAAGTACAGCTCACTCATTTCTAGCCTCACATAGTTCCTCAGATATCATGATTTTCTTGGAAGGGAATGTCTGCTAGTGCTAACGTGTTTGGAAAGCTCATAAAAACTGGAGGTAGCTGCAGCCTGTGTATCTAGCATTTGCTAACAGTTCACTGTGGGTTTCCCTAATGTGGCAGATTTACAGGGGTCATATTTCCATCTGGATGGGTTTGCCCGAGAATAATTCTCCTGTGTCTTGTGCACAAATGTGATTTTCCTACAACATCCATATATTTTTCTGTCCCGATCCCCCCTTTGCCTCCCCAGTATTTTTCTTCACACAACACTGTGGCCAAGGCAACAGAAAGAAAATCTTTCTATGAACATGCATGTTATTTTCTGAGCCTTTTACGTCTTTTTTTAGGGCAGGGCTCAAGCAGGATTTTAGCGGGTGGTGATGATAGCTGGTGCAGTTTAAGGATGGTTTGGTGCAATTACACACCTCGGCTTTTCATTGTTCAGCCTGCCACGGGTCAGAAATACCCAGGCTGATGTCAAAACCCAGACAGTGTTGGTGTTGTGAGAGGAAGCGAAGAGCCCCCCAGCAGGCGCCCCGAGGGCTGGCCGACGTCAGAGCGTGCGCTCCGGGGTGGCAGGGACCGGGGTGGTGTGGGCAGCAGCAGCCCCATCCCCATGGCTGGCTCTGCACTAGCCCACGTGGGAGTTTCTGCATCCAGTGGTTTTCCCATCGGGAATCTCCGCACAGAGATGGGTAACAGTCAGGCAGAGGCAGCACTGTGGATGCTGCACAGGCTGCGATTGCATCCTGTCCCCAGCCTCCATCACGACACCAATTTTCAAAGGTCTCTCAAAATCAAAACTAAAATCAATAAACAAAGTCCTGATCTGCCAGAAAGAAACTGTTGGTTAAGCTCTGAACAGACCATTGGGAAAATCTATTTTTCCTGTTTCCCGGTTTTGGCAGTTCTTAGCGGGTTTGTTGACTTATTTTTACCCTTTGAGATTAATCACTGTAAGGCGTGGGACCCGCTCACTGCCAGCTCCACCCCAGAGGTCTTTTTGCAGGCAGGGTGCTCCAGGCTGCCTGTACATCGCTGCTGTACCCCGTGCGCTCCCTCCCTGCCTCCATCGTCCGGCCGCCGCGCTGTCCGTGCCGCAGCAAGGGGAAGCGAGGCTTGTAAAGCCCTGCTCCCTCCAAGTCACTCCTGCCAGCTCATGTCTTCGGCACTAAACTTCCCGTCCACTTTTTCTGCCCTAATGAAAGGTATGGGAAAGTTAGCACCAGGGAAGTACTGCAGCCAACAAAAACTTCATGGCTGTATGCTCACATATGCACACAAACATATTTGTGCTGCGCAGAGAAGAAGGCTTCTTCTCCAATCTTGCTTACCAAATGGCAATATTTTAATCTATTTATCTCAGTGAGTAGGTGAAAGAGTCAGTGTTCAATGAAGAGTGTAGGAAATGTGCTCACAGTAGTAGATAAAAGAACACCTCTAAGCATGTGCGAGCATTTCGGAAAGCTTATGTAACATTTCCTTTGCAAAATAAACATATACTTACAGCCCCATTTCCAAAGAATATCATAACTTGCAAATGTTTCTGGGGAGGAGGTTGCCAAATTGCTAAATATATTCTGGGCTTCAAATAGACATTTTGTACCGTTTCCTTCCTACCCTGATAAATGTTTTCTTAGCCCTCTCACAGAAGCTCGGAGACCTGCCTGGGGACGGCATCCCTCCGGGTTGGGTGCTGTGCACTAGCAATTGGAGACTTGCCTCCCGATTTCATAGACGTGGGTGCCGTGCCAGGGGAAGCTTACGGCTCTGCCTTTTCTCCACTTGCTGCTAACCCCCCGCAGGATCAGCACCACGGTGGAAGAAGGGGAAACAGGGACACGACCAAGGGGACGGGAGTGGAGGGATGGGAGAACCTGCGAGAGCACAAGGTCTGCACAGTGCGCAGAGACGGCTGCTTGCCGCCCCGCCTGATACGTAGCTCGCGCCAAGGCCCCCGGGTGCAAAAATTAGCTGATACCATAGCTTTTGGAGACTCATGCTTTAAAAATTCAGAAGGTTTTTTATACGCTGGTTTGCTTTAGTGATGTATGGCCATCTGTCTGTAAATTACTGCAGATACCACAATGCATCATTTCAAGTTTTTACACTTCAGCTGAAAGACTGTACAAATTCAATGAAGAGGAAATGGTGCAACTGATGACACGTTAACATACATAATGCATAGAAACCTCTGCCCTAACCATCCATTTCTCTTTCTCAGGGATATCAGGGGCAGCCTGGTGGGCTTTCTGAGATTGGACACACAGGCACAGTGTTATCGAAGAGCTATCTCCTCGTGGCCTAACGGTCATAGATGAAAAGTTAAGAACAAAAGAGGAAAAGTTAACAGTTGGATCCAGGAAAACCCAGTGCTTCTGCATGAGGAGGCAGAAGCACTCATACTGCATCCCAGGCTTTAATATTTCATCTTTCCTTTACTTACACTTGCCTGATTCCACTGACTTGCAGAAATGAGGGTGCAAGAAGAGGGCAGGTGTCCACATCAATCTCAACAAAGAGATCACTGAAGCACTATCACATGGACATGCTGGGCCTAAATAACCTATCAAGGTGGCCACATAGCATGGAACCAAATATCATCATTTACTGCCATTTCAGTCACACATGGCAAGAGCAGCTGCCACCAAGTTATGGAAACAGCACATACATTTCTGCATCCAGGAGGAGAACCAGCCTGGCTTTTCCTGGTGACAAGTAACCTTAAAAAAGCTGTATCAATTCCCAATCCAGTTCATCATAAGGATGTAGAAACTCTTCTACTGGCAGAAGAAAAGTGGTAGATATGAAAAGCTGCACATGAGATGGCAGGATCTCTCTTTTTCTGCTTTTTTTTTGTGATCAACACAGGAGAAAATGCATTTAAAGCCTATGACAGCTGGAAAGGCTGGAGATAAAAATATCCCTCGCAAAGTGTAGAAAGCCAGGATTAGAAAGACCCTCCTGGGTGATCAGGAGTAGCCCCTTGCTGTTGAAGACACCATATTTAATGAGGGTATACGATAATGTACAAACATGACAGCCATATCAAACTGCTGCCGGAGCTATGCCTTTTGCTCCTGGCTGGCCGGGCTCCTCCACAACCTCCTTCCTCTTCTTACGGTCAGTACGATCAGTACGCTTTCTTCCCATCTCCAGACGAGATTTATTTATAGCCTATTTACACCCATTTGTTTTCGAGCCAACGCCATCCATTAGCTTAACTAGTGGTTCCTCCTCCTTATTGTTCATGGCTTTCTGGAGCACAATGGCATCCCCTCAGCCTCCCCTGGGCTGCCCCAGCGGCCCAGCGGATCTGGAGCCCATGCTGCCACGGTCACCTCTTATGCCAGGGACCCCTGCACCTGTACCTGTACCTGCACCCACACCTGCACCCCGCCCGCTGCTTCCTCCTGACATGGCGACCATCCCTCGGGAGGGCTCCGGAGAGGAACACGTCTTGCACTGACCTGCCTTCTGCGGGGAGGTGGTGGGGCAGGGTAATTCTGGGGCAGTGCAACACCCAC
>NW_009199385.1:3711-9634 GCF_000690835.1 Fulmarus glacialis | reverse complement strand
CAATGCAATTGCTCACCACCTGCTCTGACTGATAACCAAGTAGCGACCGCTACCTCCTGGACACGCCTACCATTCATATACTGACCATGACATCACATGGTATGGAATACCCCTTTGGCCAGCTGAGCCAGCTGTCTCGGCTATGCTCCCTCCCAGCCTCTTGTGCACCTGGCAGAGCATGGAAGCTGAAAGTCCTTGACCATAGGGTACTTAGCAACAACTGAAAACATCAGTGTCAACATTATTCTCATACTAAATCCAAAACACAGCACTAGGAAGAGATTTAACTTTATCCCAGCCGACACCAGGACACTATTCTTCAAGCCATGTCTAAGTATTAACTGATAAAATACTGACCTGCAGACATGACAGGGGGTATGCTAACAAGGTGCTAATGCTTGGGCCAGTGTACCATTCCTGTTCAGTTTAATGAAACAGCCACAGTAAGGATACAGAAACTAGCCCAGTAATCACCCCAGAAGTAGGAACAAGTGCTAGTTGTAACAGATAGGTTTAGCAACTACATATTAGTTTTAGTTAAGTGACTCCAAGTGTTCTTGACTAGCATTTATCTATGCAGGAAAGAGCACTTGGCAACTGAGGCAAGATTAAGGCCACTCTTATGACTGAAATATCAACCAAGTATCTACAAACTATTCAACAAAAAGCAGGAAACCCACGTCCTGCCTGGAAATAGGATTCTCTATGGCAACTTCACAAAAGAAAATTTCAAGGAAGAGAACTTGTATTCATAGGAAAGAGAAGACATTAGCACCAGGTAATGTGATTTAATTGCACCAGGTTATTTGACACAAGGAACTAAAACTCATCCTAGAGTGGTATTACAGCATGATATTGCGGCAAACAAGATGCATGTTTTTCATAGGCTTGTCACCTTGCCTTAGGAGTACTTGTTTTCATTGTAGAGGCCACAGCAATAAATTAAAACGTACAGATGTCAAGGAGACTTGTTTCATTTCCTGCAAATATCCTTCAATTCCTCCAACTTCGTTTCTAGGAATCAATTTTAAAAGGTGAAGATGACCTGCTTGAACCTGTCTGCAACCCACTTCATCACTGCTAAACATGAAAGCCTGTTACCTTGTCAAAGGGAAGAAAGAGGCCCAGGATGTTTTCAAATAATATGAGCACAGTGTATGCTCCTGGCATACATCCAAAAATCAATGATGGGAAGCCTCCTTTTTTTTCCACTAGATCCTTTGCTGCTTATTCAATTAAAACAAAACAAAACAAAACAAAACAAAACACCACAAAACCTTTGAGACTTAAGATCCATGTCAGCAGCTGTACTAACCAGACAGTATGGATTCACATACTAAGAATACATATATCACAGGCAAGCTCACTAACAAAGACCAGTTAGATGAAACTGAATCCAGAGTAAGCAGGTGTGCTCACAGTCAGGAAACTTGGTGAGTGACCTGAGAAGATCCCAACGGCAGTGAAACCTGCTTGTGATGAATCTGCACAGCTGCTTAATTTGTTACAGTCTGGGAGTAAGTTTGAATCCTTGCGGAGCCCTTACACATGTGGATATCCATAAGTGATACCCAGGCGTTATACTCCTAACTCCAGCTGGCTGGAAGACCCCATGCCGGCACATGATGGCCAGGTATCATTTTTTACCCTGTCAAAAATTCATAGATGCTTTTCTTGTTCTCAGCTCCACTTCGAAGTACTGCAGCTCTAACAGCAACACACTATAACCCCAAATATATTTTCTGCTCCCATATATGGCTTTTCATTGCCTCAAGTCAAGTTCAAGGCAATGGCACTCATTTTCACTTCCTAGCCTGTGGCCCAGGGTACATAAAAGCTGGCCTAAAAGTCTATGCCAGACCTTTTGAGAAATGAGTTCACTCCTCAAGCACAGTGCTTATTATTATTATAGTGTGGAAAAGATTGGGTTCAGCTCTGTGGGAGATAACAGTTTTTCCAGAAGCCAGTCTTTCCAGAACACGAAGGTCTGTTATGACTCTTTTCCAAATACCTGACCTCATGCATTGCTTTTACCTTGTTGTCACTACCACAGATATATGGAAAAAGAGCATAACTAATGAATTTTGGTTTCCTATAGATTTGTAAACAATATCTCTCATCACCTGTCCTTACACACAATATCCTTATTTGTTCCATGTGTCCTTTTCACCTCACCTCCCTCCCAGATCTCTCATCTGCTTAGGTGGATAAGGAGACCGCAGATATTTTGGCTGACTCAGAGGTTAGTTTAAGCATCTGTTTGCTACCTTTCAGAATGGATGTGGGGCTCAGCTATCATGTTTTCCCTCAACATAGCCACTATTTGGAATATCTCCTCTAGACACAATGATCAGTCTTCCTTCTTAAAAACATGTAGGAACTTCACATGCGTGGATTTTTATCCTTGTATCAAATATGGCTGAAATTAGCCAACATGTTCAAAAATTTTTTGGGAAGAGGAGCCTGGTAGACAAATAGACCACTTAATTGTAAAAACTAACTATATTTCCTTGGAAATTTTTCCTTAAAATTCCCATAAAAGACGTTTCAATACTCTTGTTTTTCTCTAGGACTTGAGAACACTAAATACCTGAAAAACACAGAAGCACAGGTTACATGAGTGGGAGGGAATGTAATAAAATGATATTTGATGCAGGAGCCCATAGGCTGCAACAATGCAGGCTCTTCATTACCTTTTCCCTTACTAGCATATCTATAATTAAAGTGGTTAGTGAATAATGTACAGCAGCCAGGCAAGGCACTATGAACCCAGTATGAATACTTGTGTAGAACAGGATAAAGAACTAGAATAGAATTCAGGAAATTAAGTAAACAGAGACATTAAATTTCAACTAAAAAGCTTGGTTTTTTCACCAATTTGAATGCTGTTCTACTTTGTTATCCAGAAGCTAGCCATACAAATCTGCTGTATGGTCTGCTTTTCTTTAGAAACCATTCTTTCCTCCAGTAAGGTAGCTGGCAGGTAAGCCTTTAATTGTAAATGTGAAAAAGAACAACTGCCATATTTAAAATTTTCAAGCTAATGAAAACGCTCGTTATACTTCTGTGTATCTGGTAACATCTTTTCTTCTTTCCTGTCTCTTCCACTTTATATGTCACCTTCGTGAATTACCTCACTACTACTGTTCATTAACAGACATACAAAGAAGTCCTTCTGCTAAGATCTCTTTTTTCCCTGCACATTGGTGAAACAGTAGTGACATCTCTAAGGCTGGCCAGATTTGAGAACTGTCCTGCTTCACAACAAACATCCTAATTAACCATGCCCAGGTGAAACAGCTTATGCTGCTGCAGCTTACATATCATGAAATATTTAATAAACAGGGAAAAATGCAATTCAAATTGAAAATGTTAAAGGAAATTGCTCAGTTTGCCTGCATTTTATGTCTCAGACTAACAAGCCTTTCATCTGGTTACACATCTATCACTGACGATCTCAGCAGCTGGTAAAAAGAAACATCTGTCAACCCGTTTCTGTTCCTAAGGATGTACAAGGCAGAGAAAGAACTTGGGCAAACCCGCATTGATTCAAGCATGCTGAATAGTTTGTCAGCTGCCTTGATTAGCACAGGAAACAGCCTCTTGAGTTCAGAAAATGCCACAGGCTCATTCTCAAAGAAGAAGAAAATTTCCAGGAGCACACTGTGTCACAAGACAATCTGTTCCCTTGCAAAACAGGTCTGCTCAGGTTCAGCCCACCACAAGAACTGCAATTTGATGCTGAGCTAATAAGGAATTCAATATTGTTGTGGAAATGTTTCTTTTCTGAACAAATTATAACCATTTTATAAAAAAAACCAACTCCATCAGGACTTGGTATGTATATTATTGGGGTTTTTTAATGCTGATAAAAATCATATAGCTTTCCCTTTGTTTTAGGATGGATGCCACCAATAGCAACAGCTGACAGCACTCACAGATTCATCATTTCAATTTTATGGAGTAATGAAAACAGAAGATAGATTTTTGTTTCAGATAGAAAATATCCAGCAGTCTTAGTACAGGAGAGGTAGAATTGTTGATAATGACTGGAAGCATGTCAGTTCTTGCACACACACAGCTTTCATGGCTGCCCAGCTGGATGACGGAGAATATTAATGTCCATTTTAAAAGTACTTATTTAGAAGGATGTTCCGAGAAAGAAATATGGGTCTTTTAATGCACCTACAAAAATAGAAGGTGTGAGCAATTTTAAAAGAAAAATAACTAAAAAATTAAAATATTTAAAAAAAAAAAAAAAGAGAGGGGTGGGATAGACAAGACACACAAAGTGATATGCACTTTGATTTTCTTCTGGTTTCTCAGAAACCTCCAATGGTTTAAAATCCTTTCTTGGCTGACAATATTTTCTTTAATTCCAGAAAGTAAAATGAAGCACTCTGACAGCTTGCAAAGTATTGTAAAAGAGATGGCATTAGACACTCTATAGATACAGCTTGGTTTTCATTATAAAATGTTTCTGGAAAAGGAGAAACCCAGGATGAAGCTAGAAGGCAAGGAATCTGGGAACCTGGAGAGAAAGATGTCAGGAGATGGCCAAGAGACACTCAAGGAAATATGAAGCAGAAAAAACAAGAAAAAAGATGACAGGATCAATCAAGGTAGGAAAAAAAAAAACAAAAAAAAAGGAGAGGAAAGGCAAAAGTTCATGTCATACCTCATCAATCTTCTGTTTGAAGAAGACAGCAAGTTATCAGGCAGGACATGAGAAATCAAGGGAACAAATCTGAAGACTGCCTGAGGTGGAGAACAAGCAGGGATATCAAATGGAGGGGAGAAAAAGAATTGTTTCTGAATGGGAGTTAAAAGAGAAATGGGCAAATGTAGACCCTCTCACACGTTAAGCACACTTGGAACTCTTAATGTTAAATATTAACTTATGCTATCTATATATATAAAAATACACATTTTTATATATATATGAAATATTAATTTTTGTCTCTGTGAACTAAATTTAACTTGCTAGCAAACCTTGCTCCTCACTCAATATTCTTAGGTTTAGATGGTACCTTTCGATCTAAATACGCCACCATGGAGAAAAAGCCGAGGATGGCAATTCTGAGGCATAAAAGTGGAAACTGCCAAACACTCCAGAGCCTGGCAGTTCTTCCTGCTCCTGGAAGGGTGGGGACACACAGGACAATCCTGACTGGGCGTGTATACTCAGGTGCACCAATTAATGGGAATGAGGGTGCAGGGGACACTCAAGGGCACTGAAGAGTCTGTCTTCTTTCACTTGAGCCCAAACTATGGCACAAAGGCAGATGAGTGGGCGATACCTTTATATTACAAGCTAACCAGTGCTTTCTTCAAATCACAAAATCCCTTAGTGTCAGGGAGTGTCCCTGTGAACTAGAACTTGACCAACTATACCACCTAATTGCCAGAATGGACCTGGCAGGACTTAGACTCACTAGCATTCTCCCAGACAATTTTGGAGCATGGCTGAAAAGCACACTATCAAAGGCCAGGGACCATTCACAATAAAAAGTCTGCATGCACCCTCTGTTTCAGAGGGCAGCAGACATTGATAGCATGGATGCAGCAATTTTCATGCCAGTTAGTTTCAGTACCAAAGAATGGTCCCAGGTATACTTAATATGCTCACGTAGACATAGCTTATGTCTGCATGGATCAGAGCCTGGTGCATTGAGAATTACAGTTTAGTGATTCTGAAGTTAATTTCAGGTTTTTTGAGGTTAAATATAATGGATGGGGTTCACTCTGACATTAGGTAATTTTTGCCTTTTTCGCTATAGCCATGTCATTTCCTTAAGAGCCTCTTCTTAGGGGCTTTATATATAGAAAGTTTAAAAACAAAAAGTAAAACCTGAGAGGTAATTTGTATGTGTTATCTATTCTTTGTGCTAGTCTTTGCAGATTCTCAAAAACAGCTCTAATA
>NW_009199385.1:0-3680 GCF_000690835.1 Fulmarus glacialis | reverse complement strand
CGCGTCACTGGTGTGGGGGGGGGGGGGGGGGGGGGGGGGGCGCAGAAAGGGCAAAGCAGCAAAGCTTTGGAGAAGAAACCCTGCAGTACACAACCTGGTTAGTGTTACTGCAAAGAAGCAATACCTGATAAAGGAAGCTGTAGCAGATCAATGAAATGAGGGAGTAAAGATCAGGTTCTGCAAGGAACTTCCCAAGGGTGAAACTAAACAAAAACAATCCATTACGTCAGATTATACCCTTCATATAAACGGAGTTTAAGCATAGGCTACATGTTAAATGCCACTGTGGTATTTGCCAGGCTATTCTAGAAAGCCCACGGCATCCAAGTCAAGCAAGGTCAAGCAAATGAGCTCAACTGTCTCAGCAATTCAGATAATAACAATGTCCTACTTTAAAATACTTCTACAACTGAAATTACACAGACAGATATGAAAGAAATTTCCCATAGAATTCATTAATTTCAGCTTTTGGAAAACAACAAAAAAATCATGTTACATTTGAGTCCATGCATCTATCTACCAGTAGTTTAGAACAGTGCAGGAAAAAACATCGCTCTGTAATCAAACCAAAAAAATATCAACAACTAGGTAATAGAAAATATTCTTTGAATGGCACATTGGCAGGCAAAAATTCAGATTTTGGAACATCAACATATAAATAAAGTGACATGGAATAATAACAGGTTTGTTAGTCTTTCTGCATTCTTTCTAGCTTTTCCACCTAGAAATTGATGCTGCTAACATGAACACTCCAGTGACTTAGCCTTCGTTAATCAAAAGATGTATGCTGCTCTGTTTCAAAAGATGTATGCTGCTACAGCAAATATCTTTACTTTACCAATTAAAACTGCAGCACACAAATTAAAGGCTAGGCTATTGTTATAATATGAAGACAGATTCCAATATGTGCAACAAAAATAGTGTAATTATTCATGTAGTTAACTGAAACCCTTGGAATAATGTAACATTTCATAAGTGGTTGTCTGGCTATCTGCCAAGAGGAAATGGAAAATACGCAGATTCACCCTTGTGATCTATACTATATTTTGGGTCTTGTCTATTGTCCTCTATTAATCTTCTCTTCCTTATACCATATGGAAAACATTTCATAAAGAAAAATTCTACGGATTTGAAAATAAATGTTTCAGAAGAAACTACGCTGGTTTTACTAAAGGAGAAGCGTCTGAGAAAGCTATGTGTAAGAGTCAGTCGAAACACTTAGCTAACACAATCAAATCATAAGCAGTGCTGAATGGGGTAAACAAAAGGCATCATGAAACTGGAGCAGAATCTTTTACTTGTGTGACAGCAGCTTTAACAACTGTATGCCATGGGGATCAGCATAAAACGTGCTGTGAAAACCCTAAATTAAAGAGAAATATAAAACCACATTAGTGATAACAGATACATTCTAAAACTGTCATGTTTAAGGAAAAATTAATTTAGCCCTGGATTTTAAAGACATTTAAGTGCTTAATTCATACTGAAATTAAGAGGAGTCGGATGACTAAATATCTTTTGAAGCCTTGTCCTTAATGCTTACAAATAAGGCCAGGAGTGGATCATGAAGCTCTCTACAGACAAGTACAGCACTAGATCCAACGCTATGAAACTTGCATGTGATTCCCACCATTGTGCCAACACAGTCTCATTTGTAGGATGAAAAGGTTCTTCTTTTGAGATTCAGATTCCACCAAATATGCTCAGATCAAGAAATACACCATTAGGAAACCAGTGGGAATAAGACAAGAAAAATGCATGACTTGTTTTCAGTGAACATGAAATAATCCACCCCCTGTTTTTACTTGTCTGTTTTTCCTGTTATGCAAAACCCCAACCAAACAGTGGTATTTGAGCAATGAACATACACCTACTACACTTTTCAATACTATGGTTTAAAGAAAGGAAAGAACTACTCTTAATCTTTTTCATATTGTTATCACAGTAAGAAATTGTTGAGGTAACAGATCTTCCACGCATAGCAACAATATTTTTTCCTTCTACTGTTAATCTCTATACACAAAGAACAGCTGAGTTTATATTGAAATCCTTCATTTTTCTAATTTAGAATTAGTTTTTGTACTTACGGAAGAAGGAAACCCTTGTGGATATCTGCTTATTTCCTGAGAACCAAAGGATAAAGCCATGTCTGGATCCTAAATACATTTGTCACCTTGGAGCAGAAGTCTCTCTACAATGGTCAGAACCAGATCTTTTTTGATTGCCTGTCACTGGGAAAAATGCATAAAATGTTTTCCTAATCAGAACCTTTTTTATGCTGGTGCTAAATAGGAAAACCATGGCATTATTTAGGAGCCTAGTTCCTACCCTCAAAACTCAAGAAGGCACCTAATTCTAACCTTAAACTCAACTGACTGTATATTGACTCCTAGGACCCAGATTTTTGAAGGAATTCAAGTATCTAATAGGGCGAGCACCCAATTCAACTCCATGAATTCTGGACTTAGATGAAATATTTATGAAGTATAATAAACCTCTAAAAGAGTTTAACTATTCTGGATAGTGTAAATCTCATAGGACAATATTAAAGTAAAGCTGTTCAATAATCATACTCTTAAGACTACAAGTTTGGGTACAGGCACAGATCTGGTCTCCATTACAGTGAGAAAAAAAAAAAAAACACAAACCAGATTGAACGTGTTCCCGGTAAGTCCTAATCAAGTTATCAAATAAGACATATTAGGAGAACAAAAACATAAATGTTCATGGAGGAATGGGAATTTGCAGTTACAGCAAAACAAGCCTATTCTGCGTGGCGGGGGAAATCTCAGCTTGCCACCTGCCTACAGAGTGTCGTGCCGCAGTGTTCTGCAGGCACTGAAGCGGAGGCGACACTTCAGAAAGCATTTGCAGAAGGATGAAGTAATAGCATCATAACTTTTAAAGGAATTTCATCCCACGTATGAAGGACTACATGAAAAGTGCAAACATTACACAGACAAACGAAAAAAAGATCATTAGCAAAGTGACTATCAAGAGTCATCTTCTTGAAAGATAATTTCCTTTAGGCTTTTACATGAACCTCGACCCTGTTCAAACATAAGGATCAAGAACTAAAATCTACACTGCAGGGCACATCCTTTAAAAACAGTCCATTATGTAACACTGTTAGTATTTAAATACTGCAGATGAGTATCTTCCATACACCTAATAAACGCAAGCAGAAAAAGAAGAAATCATTCCTTCTCTTTATTTTCCCCCACAACTCCATTGTTCCGTGTGAAAAGCTAGTACTGTAGGTACAACTCTACATTCTTAATGATTATTATAGTTCTCAAACTATTTTATAGAGCATAAGGTATTGTGGGTGCAGCATCAGTGAAATTCTGAAGTGAATTACATCATTCCTTATGCTACTGGAACATGCTTTCTACTGTGACTGTTTAAAATTACTTCTATATGCAAAAGGTCATCAAGCACAATGGAATTTTGGCTTCATAAATAAAAATAAGCATTCTTCACCAAATCATTCAATCTTTTTGAACGCTTTTACTAGGCCATCAAATCTTTGCCCAAGGGCGGCCTTAAATAATGCCAGCAATTTTGCATAAGGATGGCTGAGCAATATAAGTAAATTCAGCTGCTCATTGTGTACTAATTCATACTGAAACGAGGCAGGAAATATGAGTACTATGTAGAATCATAGAATCATTAAGGTT
>NW_009199384.1:0-15935 GCF_000690835.1 Fulmarus glacialis | reverse complement strand
AATATAATAAATATTTATTTTTATGGCAAGGAATATAGTGCTTAGATTCTCTGTTAGTATGAAGTCTTCTGGCATTCTGTTTTTTGTCTCAATGCAATAAAAAAATTCAGACTTTTTAGTACTATATGTTTGCAGTTTATTATTGCAAGAATGTGAAATTACTGTGCTATTTCACAAATAGATCCATTCAGTAAATTGGTATAGAACATCAGATCCACCTTTCTGTATGGAAAAAAATAATTTATTTCAAGAACAATTAAATATTAAATTAATACATTAGGTTATAAGAAAAAGAATTAGATGTTTTGAAGTGTTGACATTTTAATGTTCTGAAATGAAGAAACTTACTGTTGTTATTTAGTTCCCATCTTCCTGAAATATATCTAAAATACTCTAATGATTTTTTCACCAACACTCGCAAAACATTATCAGAATTATTAGGCACCTTGTAAGTCTATCTTTCATTCATTTTTCTATAATGATTCAAGTACATTTGAAAATAAAAGTAATGGCTTTATGGCTTTTTGATAACTTCAAAATTAAAATCACATTGAGTTTTAAAAATTTTTCATGAATCATAGAACTGAACAAGTGATGGCTCATTATAGCTTTATTATAATAAATAACTTCAATATTTATGAAATGTTAGACTAACCTAGATAACAATCCTTTCTGCCAGAGGCAACAAAGTAGGGCCATGTAGGTCTGTTTTGTCCTCTGTTTCGGTGTTAAACAAGGGTAGAGAGGCATTTAGTCTTCCAATAGCTACCCAAACATAGAAAAACAGATTAAACACCTAGCCTTACTAAGTCTAAAATTTAAGTTTATTGAATTCTAATGTCTAGGATAAAATATTATACTTATTTTAATTTTGGAGTGATTAGTTTTCTGTGAGTTACTCATACATAAATTGAAACTGTTTTACATTTAATAACAATTATTTCTATTCATGCTTTTCCATATACCTACTGAGATCCATGTTACAGGCAGAAAAACATAAAACTTTATCTAGCTCCTGAAACTCTAGCTGAACCTGCTGACCACACTAAGAAAAACCCACAGAGTTCTTTGGCAATATTTCTAGCAGAAGCCCACAGAACTATAAAATATTTAATACAAGTGAAAACCTGCTCTAGTCACATCATGAATTATAACTGACTCAAACTGCAAAGTCATAGATGGATCGTCTTTTCATAAAGTATCCTTAATAAAATATCAGTCATTTCACCTAAATATTAAATAAATAAATAACCCCACATCTTTTTGATCAATACCGGTTGATGCCAAATTGGAGATGAACATTTGAAGTGACTGAACTTTGGTATGGAAGAGAGTTTCCTGTACTCTCTTCTGTTTTGAAGACTCCCTGTTTTGAAGTAGTGCAAGGCACTACTTCAAAAAATCTGTTGAAGGTGTTTACATCTGAGCAAGAATAATTAACGTCTAGTATAATAATTAACGTCAATGAATGACTGAGAACCAACCTGAGTTGAAATAATTACTTTATCAAATTAAACATTGACTTACTCTGCAAGTAACTTCACTGTGGTTTGCAAGGTTAAGTCATGGATGAAGCTGGCCCACAATTATTACTGTTCTAACGTCAGAAAATAAAAACATGGCAAGTTGCTGTGGTGATGGAACACACATAGGTACTCTGAAGGACTCTTCCATACCCAGAAATTGTCATAATGATCAGTCTCTTCTCAGCTATTTCTAAATATCCAGGAACAAAACCTATCAAGTTTCAGAATTTTGCTCCTCAATTTTCTGTAATGCATTAGGTAATATGAACATCTGCAACTCTTTTTAGCTGTGAAGTACTATTTTTAGCTAAATTTTGAGTGCCTTCCAGTAGTGCTTTATTTCAAGTTTAGACATTTTTGAACATACATATTTCTTATTCATGTTTGCCAGTTTTATTGCCACTCCCTTTAATAATTTTTTTAATAAGGAAGAAGTGCCTTTTTTACAGATCCTTGGAAGGAAGACAGGTTAATTTTAAACTCATTTAGTGGATTTTTGTTCCTTCGAGTTTCTCCCTGTGGAGGGATGATGGGAGAAAAATCCTGCCAAGCAATACAGACATTCACGTTCATCCACTTCAAGTCAAGAAAGAAGATATTAGAGCACTTCAGAAGGGAAATTCCACGAAAGAACTATTAACTAAAAATTTGTAACTAGAAACTTACATAAGGAAATCATTCTTTTCAGGTGTAGAAGCGTCAATAGATCTTAAATAATAAATGTTATTATTATAACACAACAGCTTCAAAAGCCGTAGAGTCATATGTGTGAAAGATGTCCTTCTTGACCTGTTCAGGGTGCTTTTGATATGTCCTTTGCTTGAAGCACCACAGACTGCCTCTTTCTGGTCTATTTTTAGCATTTTATCAATTTTACATATTTTTCAGCATGAATTTGTAAATAGGATACTTAGCTACGCTGAAATAATTTCTATCCTTCTTTTTGTTTTTTTTTGTTCCAGCTTCCCACATAAGGCTCATTATTTAAATATTATCAACATCAAATTGCTTTTACAGTAGTCTTTTGTAAGTTTAGGGGTTTTTTTGAGATGCACATCTTGCTTTCGTCTTCACAATTTTCTACCTTCATTCTGAATCCCTCCCAGACTGTCAGACATCATCTAGGCATAAGTAAGACTGTCTCATGGCTATCACACTAGCTGAAAGAGTACTTTTTGTGCCTCTGTAATGCTTTTTTAAATGAAAATAGGTTGTGTTTGTAGTACTTTAACCTGAGGGATCTGGATTTTTCACCTTGTGATATGTCCAGTCTGTGTAGTCCTACAGAGAGTTATACTCCTATTGGCAGAATTCTCAGGGTCATTGAAACAAATATTCCCACTACATCAAGCTCAGAGAACAGGGAAGGACATGCAGTTTAAACAGAACTCAAGCCTTGTTTTGCTTTCCACACTTACCCTTTCTCAAACATTTTCTGTTTTCCCTTTGTCAGATGTTTTTTTTTGTTTAGTTTTGAGGGCTCAACCAGAAATACTTCTATTTTCCCAGAACTGAAGCTAAAGTTCTTCTTCCCCTAACCTTAACAGAGTACTATTTCCTGCTCAATTATAATGCAGATTGTATGAACTACATATTGTATTAGGATAGTCACACAATAAATGAGTACCTTATGCTCAGCATTGCTTTAATAGGTTTCAAACAAATGAATACCAAGACACAATTCAAGGAAAGTGTTACTTTTAAAATACTTGAGCAAAATTTCGTGTTCTGTGAGAAGAATGGCAAAATACTTCAGATGATAATTATACCCACATTATGGAACGAGGATAAGATTGATAATATGTAGTATTTTTAAAGAAATTTAAAAAATAAATTAAAAAGAACATTTCCTTGTAAATGATGCCATGTTCATCCACTCTCACTGTTTAGACCAATGTGAGGTAACTAAATAATCAAGACCTGGAACCTAGCCAGAAATGTAAGTGATATATACCTATTTTCATCTGGGGAAAGTGCTATCGCTTCTTATAGCTGTTTTCTTGACAGAAATGAAAAAGCACATTGGTGCAGTATGAAATAAGTGTCTTAATTGTTCATGATACATGAACATACCATGTCGTTGAAATACCAACAAGCTGTTCAGTCTTTCAATGGCTTTACTCAAGTGCCTTCTCATGAAAGTTTCCTTAGTCCACTCATTACTCACTTTATATGCGATCACTTCTATGACTGCCTGTGTCAAAACAAATCAGTATTTTGTTAACTATTAGTGTTTCATTCTGTGATCAATGTATAACAAATTACACACCTGTGTTTTATGCTGATCTTTGGAGTGGCAACTAGCATTCTGATTTCAGGTTATTACATTTTTTTCTCACTCTTCTTGTGGCTAATTATTCAGGACTCTCAGTGAATGAAGGTAAATTTTCTAGTGTCAACTTTCCCTCTGTACAATTTCCTACAATATTTTCTTAACGATATCATGAAAAAATATTAAATACTAAGTGGTTAATCAAATTATATTAAGGAGATGAAAGCAGGTATTTATGACTGAATTGTTAAGAGTCAGATTTACACATGACAGTTTTCATAAATGAGTGAATTTACATAAAGTTTCAGATTTTATGGGCAACTACATATTGCATACAAATTTTTATGCATCTTATTCCATTGTTCAGTTATGTAATTTTGATACTTTTAAAATTAAAAGAAAAAAAGAGAGTATTAGTATTTAAGCTGTTAGTGTGCTCTTTATTGTATGGAAGAAGCCATTTTAATAAAAACTCTACTCAATAAAGTCGTCAGCATCATGAGCAAATATATTTATCATCTTGTCCATTTAGAGGTAGTTTGTTTGGATTTACAGGAAGGGTCTCTGGCTGCTTATTGCACAAGTGTTTTCAACTAATAATTTATTTTACTAATTTGGATGCTTGTCACCTCAGAACTTCAGCTTCTGTAGTATAATGCCTTATTTATATCATAACTACCTTTTTTCTTCCCCTTCCTTTTTTGGCAGACTTGCTCCTGATACTGAATTGCTATGTGATGCCAGTTATAGACTGCTTCAACTTCTTCGCTATAATTCCATTAATCTGTGTATTTTTAACCACTTTTTTCTGATCCTGTTATCTCCCTTCTGAAGCAGTCCAACCCTCTCCAGTCCTACTTCACTGAGTTCAGCTTCATGCCCTTCACTAGTGTTGCAATATCTTTTGGTTGTTTGTCCTGTTCAGTCAACTGTTAACTTCTTTTTTTTTCTTTCTTTATTCCATGGGTCTGATTTTCCACCTTCAGTTACTTCCAGCTTCCTCTATTATGCTTTGCATTGTGCATTTCTGGCTCACTACTCTGGTTTACTTTGCCTAGATGACCTTGTTGTCTTTCAAAATCACTGTGCAGGCCTCTTTCCCCCCTTCCCCCCTCCCTCCCACTTTCCTTGCTCTTCGGCTCCTTATCTAGTGATGCTTAGGATTATTCTTTCCTTAAATCTTCATAGTTCTCACATGTTATGTGTAATTCTCTCTAAGAACCTGTCATTGATTAATATAATTTGAAGCATTTTACTGTTTGCTTTATTATTTCCCGCTATGACTATATGATTCTGAATATTAATATATGCTATTAGGTATTACTGTGATTTTATTTTCCCTAATATTGTTTTCCTCTACTCATTATAAAAGTGCTATGATGGTGTGCTTAAGAGTGTTTCAAAAGTGATCAAGCAGTCATTAAGAAATTTAGCTACAGAATAGAAGGGAAACATTCAGAGGAATAGTATTTTCTGCTGTTGATTAAGGTCATAGGGTGCTAGGTCCTCTTCCACCGTAGACTCAATGAATCCTATCATGAATATGAGGATCCAGGGAATGAAAGGAGTAGGTACAATAGGAGCCACTAGTATTTGGATAAAATTTGAATGATAAACTCTTTAAGAGCCCAAGACGAGTGCTGTAGTATTTACTTGACCAAGGTTCCTTTTGTTTCAGGTTCTTTTTTGGCTTTCTTTTAGGTGACTAGTCTGAGACAGTAAAAGTGAAGAGAAGCCACACCACACTGATGAAGTCCCCAGTCTGTGAATAGCTGGAGGTTAGAAGAATATGTAGAAAAAATATCAAATTGGTTTGCCCTGTTCCTATAGTTTTTCCTGGGCATCTGCTTGCGTTCAACATAGGAGACAGAAAAGTGGGGTAGAGGTACCTTTGGTCTAACCTGGTATGGTTTCTTTTATGCTCTTGTATTTTCTTTCTCACAGCCTCCAGAAAAAGTGCTGGGAAAGAGAACAATATATTTTCTATTTCCCTCCTCAAGTAGAAACAAATTTGAAGGAGGAATTTTGAAACTTCTTACAGTTCAAGGCTGAATAGACAAAACTGTAAAAGAGTCATTTTACAGCGTCTAGAAATAGACTGAGTTTGCAGACACTGAGAGAACTAAGGGATTCCTGACATTGACAGAATTAGATTTGTATCTTTTGTTTAATGACTTGAGCTGCACCCTTGGCTTCTTATCATGTCTGCATGTGCGTACCTGAAATAATACCTGCCCAGAAGCAGGACATAGTGAATGACTGAATTATGTATGTGGAGAGGGAAGTCAGAAGTCCCACACAGACTTCAAAAATTCTGAGTATATGCAGAAAAAAGTTTAGACACCTGGGAATTTAAGATCTAAACAAGTTGTATTCACACAGCAGTCACAGTGCTAGATACGATTACCAAGAAGATAAGTACCCTCACTATGGACCCAGAATCACCTTAAAACCTTCCTACAGCATAGTACCATGGCATGACTTTACAAAGACTTGGAGCTTGTCCACAAATTTACATGAGAACACTGCAGATTAATTGCAAGAAATATAATCTTTTGCATAAATTAAAAATTACACCTCTAAGACAATACTGGAATATGTGAATGTGATTTTGCTGGGCTTGCTAGTCTTGTTTCTGCATGTTGTAACAGCATGGTGTTGAGCATCACAAAGTACAAAGAGGGGAAGATACAGTACAATTGTTTTGCAGTAGACATTTAGAGTGCTTGAGGTGATTGGTCCTTGACCAAGACATTTATAGTCCATAGGCAGGAAATTAAAATTTAAGAAAAAAAGGGAAGTAATTTTATGTAACTGTCTGCAGTTCAAGTTCAGTCTATACATAAATATAAGGACTTGTCAATACACAAATATTATAGTCCTAAAAATACTGTTAAAACACAGAAACTGCCTCTATCATTGTCACTCTCAGACCCATGTCTTTTTCTAATATACCAATCTGTATAACCGCTGTATTTATATAACTGTATCCAAATAAAGGGCATTATCAATGTATCAAACTTGGTAAAAACATCAAACCTATGCCCAGTTTAGATCCATACACTCAACAGCACAGAAGAGATGAAGATCTAAGAGGGATTTAAATGCAAAGAGGAAAAAGAACTATTTAACAACAAGAAATACACATTTTCTTGAAAGAAGCCTTGCATTCCGTATGAGCACTCTGACCAAGTTCTGAATCAGATCCACCTTATCAACATTCTTCACTTTCTCCCAATGGCAATAGGAGAGCTCCCAGACTAGTCCCTTGCAAATTTTTGTAATTTTTTAAATTCAAAATGACTTAAATCTTCACCAGAAGGCACGCCCAAGAAAATGTCTCAAGAAAAACACTGTTAAACAGGCTCCCAGCGTTATACTTGTTTTATGTAATCCCAGCTATCAGGAAGCTGAGGGGTCCTCACTCTTATTGGCTGGAATGTTCCCAAATGAAATAAAAACAAATAGATGAACAAGAAATATTTTTAGTCTTTGGGACATAACGGAATGAATGTCTGTTCCTCCTTTGCTAATATGCTAAATAACAGTTCCGGTTTTCTGGATTTTATTTGTAAGCAATATATGACGTCTTTGGATAGCAGTAGTATTGTGGAGGTTGACCTCGGGTCTGATACTATACCTTTGCTTTTCACAACTGTTTCTTTTCATGGCTGGGTATGTTGTTAATCTCCTGTCCTTAAAAAGAATTGTGTTAGACCATGAACATCTGAGTGAAGAGCAAAAGGGCACAACTCTGTAGCTTGCCCCAGACTGTTTTTGTGAAGGATTCTGTGCAAATGAAAGAAAACGGACTGGAAACAGAAAGAGGCAATGGGATACAGTTGCAGTAAACAAAACTGTTCTGGCTACAGAAGAGCCAAGCACCTCTGAACTGCAGTAATCTTCAAACCTATGAGCAACAGAGATATTAACCTCTCCTGTCTGGACTCATGCTCTGGAGGCAATTCAGAGTAGAACTCATTTTAAAAGAAAGAAATGGTTCTCACCACTAGTGAATCTCTATTTTAAAAAGAGCTTGTGAACAAAAAGCAGTTTACATTTCGCTACAAAGATCGCTAGAAGCCCTGGCTACGTTTTATTCTGCAATGCAGTGACCCATTCCATACTGTCAGTCAAAATGGAAGCTGGACTTCCTAATTTTAGAATTGGACAACTCATGATTGAGAGTACACAACAAGGATGTAAGGATAAAAACCATTATGATACACTGCAAATTTTATCTAAACCAAACTTTGTAAGACAAGAAAATTTAGATGCATCTCTGTCCTTCCTTGTGTTGCATTTCCCAACTTAACTAGTCACAATGGTAAGGATTAGAACAGGTATATAGGAGGCAGTTAGATAGAGGCCTATATCCCACATCCTCTCTCTGATGGGATACGGGAGTGGGTGCTTTAGAAAGAAATGAAATTTGCATAACGACCCTTTCACTGGTAATCCCTTGACAGTTCTTTGAAATCTTCAGACTGGTTTCCTGAGACAAGGTTATGTCTTTGGATTTAATAATCTTATGAAATTGTTTTAAATTTGGCCAATTATTTTTGAACCTACTCACATTTTTATACTTACAGCATCCCATAGAAATTAATTCTGTAGTTTTATTCTGTTCTCCATGAAAACATACTTAATCTTTTTACCCTACTCAGAGACATCTAGTCATTTGATTTGATGTTCCCTAGTTCATGTCTTGCGATAAAGACCGAAGAAAAATCACTTTTTCTAGGCCACTCATATGACAAACGCAGCTTCAGTTTCCTCTTCCAAATGGTGTTGAGTACAGGTGTGAGAAGAAGCTTCTCACTCTCCATATGGGGTCCCTCTCAGTCGGTCTCCACACTTCAGATCCTAGCTGGAGAGTGGATGTAGATGACTGCTGGGCCAAATAACTGAGCAATAAAAAAGATCCATCTGTGCAAGCAGGGATGTACCAGCAGCTCAGTAACTAGAGCCAGCTGCAAAACAAACAAACAAACAAACAAAACAATCACCACTAAAAATTATCAACACCCCCCCCAGCACATTCCTGAACTGGTTCTGAGAGATTCCCCTGTGCCCTTCAGCAAGCTCCTCTCCCTAACATTTCTCTGTTTGGGACCTTTTTCCTCTTGGGCTGTTTATTCATGAACACAGAAGTGTCTCACCCATGGCTCTGTAGTCCCACCCTCAGAGCCAGTTGATATTTCTGAATAGAAAAAATAATTTTCAGGCAAAAAAGAGTCAATGCAAAATACTACTTGGCTAACAAAAGAATGAACAAATTATTGGTGACGGGGCTGTAACTTCACATCGAGCTATTCAGCACTTCGCTAATCATCTCGAAAGAACAAAGAAAATCACTGAACACTGAAAAATAGATTTCATTTACCTTAAAGGTGTCAAGATTATTTGTACACTAAACATTTTAATCTTACTAAAAATGAGAATTATCACAAAGGAACTAGGAATGGAGGTATTTTGACCTTGAGTACAGACTAGCAAAACGGATTATCTTGGAACTGCTGAATGCATTTCTTATCTTAGACTTTGGGGATACTGCTCCTAGCGAGCTTGAGAGCAGTACCCGCACAATGTCTCTATTCCTTGATGTATTGTATCCAATCACTTTGTATTTCACAGTTCATTATCAAGAAACATTAACTTCTATATTGTACTTCTGTAATGAAACTAAGTTTCCATGGAAGCTTGCTTACACCCCTCATTCCTAAATTTGTGTAAAATTAAGATAATTAAGATGAAGAATTACTTGCATGATTTTGTAGTCCCTGTATATTTTGGCTGGAGATTTCAAAGAAAATTGAAGTAAAAAGAAACAGTCAGATGCATAAAAGCAAAGCGAAGAATCTGCTGCTCTGTGAGAGACTGGTTCTATCTGTAGCTTTGCTGATTAAATAGATAGGGGTAAATGTCAACAGTTGAGTGAAAAACTTATTTCAGTGATTAATCCCATTGATTTTAATAAAAATACTTGAGGACATGAGTACTACTCTACACGAGAAATTCTGGAATCAGAACATCAGTTGTTAAAGACAATTCCCATACAAGCAAACACCACACAAATTTCCTAAATAAGTTTGGTTTATAGTTTTTATAGACTTAGTATGCCTTCACCATCTGAATATATGATTTCAAAGAGCTCTCTATGATTAATACAGGACAGAATTTTAGAAGATTTTTTTTTCAGGAGGCAGCCCTATATCAGCCTATATAACATTTTTAGGACACATATAAGAGAGGAAAGATAAGGAAGTAATATCAGATACCATGTTGGTATCCAAGTAAATTAGCATAAGGTAGAGTGTGAGAGCCTAACCACTGCTGCCAAGTTTTTAAAAGGCTATCTTTAATTATTGTCATAATACCACTATAAAGTGATGGAGGGGTCCTCACCTTTTTCCCAGTAGAAATAGATATATTTACTCCTACCCAAAAATAAGGTGAGAATACCTAATATAGGACTGGAGCTCTTCTATTCAGCCTTATCCTACATCTGCAAAGCAAACCTGACCTCCAAAAAACAAATTGAGTTTTCCTATTTTCAAAACTAAAAGCCTTAGATAATTTTGCAGCAGTACACACTCTATACCACTATCATTCAATGAAACATGAGATACTAGGAGTATTCTTCTATTGACTCATGTGTATTTAATGATTCTGACAGAATTTTCTTCAGCACAGTCATTATGTCAACAGACTGGACGTTGACAGAGTCAGAAAGTGCATCTCCTCCTTTTAAACTGAGACAGCATGAGACAGAGCAGGTGTTATCTTACAGGTATGTATTCCTTAAATATTTCATGTGATGCGTAATACATCATACTAGCAATGAAGGAGATACTGCTTTGTCTGCAGAGAAGAATATGTAGAATTAAAGCAACCAGTATGAGCATAATTTCTTTACTGTTTGCAAGATAATGACAAGAGCAGCAGCAGCTGGTGAATTGGGCCTTCCTTTATCTCTAGTGTGCTGGAATGAGGAGAGTGCAGATTTTGGTTTGAATTCTGTACACAAGTAAGAGATAACATCCAGTGTACAAACGCAGCATCAGAAGTGGGTATTCATACTGCTATAACCTCTGGCGCCCCTTCAAAAGCGCATACAGATACTGTGGACAAACAGCTGTACAACTTCTGTCGGTGCTCAGATTAGTCATCTCAGTCAATAATGCAAATATAACACATCACACAGAGAGTTGCCATGGGGAAGTGGAAACATCCCAGGGTTAAGCACCTTCTCTTCCAAGAGGGCCCAAGTTAAAATGCTGGGTTTGACACCAATTTTCTGTAGGACCTCAGGCTGTTCACTTACTTCCTCTGCTCTGACTGTAATATATGTGAAAGAAGAGAGAATACTGACTCACCTACCTCAAAGGCAAACTAAAGATTAATTAGTTTGTGCTTGTATAGAGCTTTGAAAATGTCAAGGCTATATAACTACTGTTAAATAAATAGCAAAGAGTTGGATTGGACAAGTACAGAACAGGACTGCAAGAGGCTTATCTTTGTATCTTAACCATTATCTTTAAGAGCATCCAGAAAAGATTTCTTGTAGTAGATATAGGTAGTTAGAAGAAAAGTATAGAGCTGTTTCACAGAAGTATTTCTTCAGTGAATGTAAAAGGAAATGAGAGAGCAAGCACAAACTATAACACTTCTGAGCTTTTAGATTCAGCAGGGCAATATGTTAGTGCTCTATCTCATTTGCTTTGTTTTTTATTGAAGTAATATGCAAATACTTCAGTATAATACATATGGAAAAGTTCTGTCTACCTGAATGGGGGGAAAAAAAAAAAAAATATCCCTTCCTTGAAGATTAAGTCCACGGATCATGATGTAGTTAATCTGCTTCCATTCTACTTCTTTATACAATGCTGAACATTACCATTGTAAGCCCTGAATTTCTCAGAGAAGACTGCAGAAATCAAGGTCCCATGAAGACTGAATATGTGATGTATTTTTTTCAGAGTAGGAAGATTACTTAGAACCCGTGTTGGAAGATCCAGCTCTCCAGCCCTCTGCCATCCCAGGTAGTGCACAAAATGCCCTAAACTTCCTCATTCTCTCTTGTGAAAATTCCCTTAATTTTCCCATTCAGTTCACTACACCACCGGTGGTCATGCTGTTCTATTTTTAACATCCTACTGTCCGTATTTATAGACATCAGATGATTTAAATTTGCTGGCACATTCTTTTAAAACCCCCTCTTCCCTGCCACTGCCAATTGCCCATTTCTTAATATTCTGGTACTTCGAAATACAAAAATCACTGTATCGGGGCTCTGAAATAATTTCATCCTGCATCAGTAGGATGATACAAACCAGCTGGAGACAAATAGATCTTACTTTTATTGTGCTTATCTGTTTTTAAAAGTACAAGCACATTTGCCCAAGACTAAACATTACCGTGCCAAGTTACAATACTACACAGATATTTTAAAAGAAAAACAGGGAGCATGAAACTAGATTCAGAAACTGAGGATGCTGTAAAAGTTATGTTGGGAGTGTTAATGGTAGAATTTTATTTGAGGAAGGGAATAAATGAATTGTGAAAGAATACAAGCTCTTCAAAAATAAAAATCAAACAATATTTTTCCCTTTAGAGTTGTCGGTTGTGCAGAACTATGACCTCTGTACCAGTATGATGAATTATGAGATGAATTATTGTCATGGTTTAACCCCAGCAAGCAACTAAGTCCCACACAGCCGCTCACTCACTCCGTCCCGCTGGGATGGGAAAGAGAATCAGAATAGTAAAAGTGAAAAAACTTATGGGTTGAGATAAAGATAGTTTAATAGGGAAAGCAAAAGCCGCGCACACCAGCAAAGCAAAACAAGGAATTAATTCACTACTTCCCATCGGCAAGCAGGTGTTCAGCCATCTCCAGGAAAGCAGGGCTTCATCACAGGTAACAGTTACTTGGTAAGACAAACACCATCACTCCAAATATGTCATGTCCTCCCCCTTCCCCTTCCTTCTTCTTCCCCCAGCTTTATATGCTGAGTATGATGTCATATGGTACAGAATACCCCATTAGCCAGTTGGGTCAGCTGTCCTGGCTATGCTCCCTCCCAGCTTCTTGTGCACCTGACAGAGCATGGGAAGCTGAAAAGTCCTTGACTTAGTATAAACACTGCTTAGCAACAACTGAAACATCTGTTAACATGTGTTATCAACATTATTCTCATACTAAATCCAAAATACAGCACTATTCCAACCACTAGGAAGAAAATTAACTCTATTCCAGCTGAAACCAGGACAGAGTGGCTGGAAGAGTAGCTTCAGAGGGGCACCATCTCTTTCATATAAGCCAGACAAAGGTATTGCATTTCAGAGTTATCTGTATATGAACACATCCCTACACACAAAGCTAGTCTGTATATTTACAGTGTAAGCAGACAATTCTACTTGATTAATTAGATTCACCTGAGAGGGAACTTACAACAAGATAAACTTATTTTTGCTAAACATTCAACCTACCATTTGTTATAAACTCAAACGGCCTTTGCAGACTGATATTCAAGTTCTCTGTATCTACATGTTTTCAAAGTTAAATCCTCACCAAGGGCAAAAATCAACAGCAACACATCTAAGACTAGCAGGAGAGCTGAATTATAGCATGGCAAAAGCATGGAAGTAATAACTCCGCAGAGTAGAGCGGAGAGCATCACACACACTCACAAATGCACCAGATTTCACACAACCATCACTCTAAACACGACACCCACTAACACTCACCCCATGATTATCTTCTCAGGTTATATTCCTCCTGAGCATCCTGAATATTTGGTTTATTTGCACTATTAATTTATCCACCCATCTGTGATCTCTTAGCTATTTAATTGATTGCCTTTAATTGATCTAGCCATCTGTGATATCTTAGTCATTTAATTGATTGTTTTTATTGATGTAAACATCTTGCAGCTTTGTTGCCACCTAGCTGGATCAAAAGTCACTGGCTGTTATCATTTACGCCCCTTAATTCTTAGCACACATCTATGTACTGTCAGCTATCTTCTGAGGGAGAAGGGGCAGAGGAGGAAAACAAACACCTGAAGTCTCATCTTGCTCTGACCTATCGTGGCCAGGTGCTGATTGGCACAGACCCCACTGATATCAGTGACGCTTTTCCTAGCTAGTTGGGCATCAGAGCACTCATTCTCTTCCTGGAATACAGGCTTTATTCAAACAAAACATGAACTACAAAATAAAATTAAAAGAATTATGCATAACAACAAGATTTGCAGCAGGGTTGTAAATTTCTTGTTTATCCAGATCTGCAGTGCAAGTGAGTTCCATATCAGAAGATCTTTTTTAAGGAAGCTTCATCCCAGCCATCAAGTACTACTGACAAACAACGTGCCATTACTGATTTTAGCTCTCACACAACAGAGGCACCACTACCAGTAAGGAGTGTGATAATGGTATTCTGAATCATGAATGGCATGAAGGGTATCCTTTTCATTTAATAAGCCTTTGGGCACAGAACTAAAGGCATAGGAGATTATACCTAATATAGCAAATTTTATATGAAAGTGTATTTTTATGTAAAATTATGTAAAATATATGTAAATTATATGAGAATCTTATTCTGGCTGGGACACTTAGAGATAGTCTACAAAAAGTGACAGCTCCAGTGAAAGCAGACAAGGAATATGTAGGACTTAGAAAAGGATTTAATGGTTACTTTTAATAAGAAAGTATTTGATGTACTTTACACAGTATCCTGGACATCTCTGTATATTGCCCGATTACAACAGTTCCTAATCCAACAGTTAGTAAAGGGATAGAGATAGAGAAGTAATTAGGTATTAGCAATCTTTCACCTGCTCTGCTCAGTGCTTGGAGCCCCAAATCAGGAGGACCTCCAGGTAAACAAATAGAGCAAGGAGACAAGCAACGTGGAAAACAAAGAGAGGAGAAGTAGAGATGGGTTCACAGAGATGGAAAGTAATCCCCAAAGAGGAAAGGAAGAATACAGGAGGGAAGGGAAAGAAGTGGGTGCAGACTTAAGGCTAAGGTGAGTCAGTAAAACTAGAGAGTTCTGGAGAACTCAAAAGCAAGGAAAATTGGAAAGATAAATAATAGAAGATTTATAATGAGAGTAGCAAAGAGAATGCAGACCACAACACACATAAGAATTATCACCTTGCATCCGACTCTTTATTCACAAATTCTGCAGCACAACTCTGACACTGACCAACACTGAAAACCTCACTAGAAGGAAGAAAGCCAGAGGAGAGAAAAAAAAAAATTCTTAGCTTCCTAGGTGCTAGCTGTGCCTGCAAACTCTGTATCTCAGGTAAGAGTCTTTTCTGTTTTAACATTTGTCCTCTTCGTATGTCATTACCGTCCTGGCCTTGCAGGTATGATGCATTCCACAGACTAACCACATACTGTTTGACAAAATAGTCCTTCCTTTAACTCCAATCTTCTCTCTGTGTGTCAGTATTTTCTAAATAGAAAACCTGCAACTTAAACGTTCTAATCTACCTATTTCAGAACATTTGCTTTTCCTATTTTTCGCTCTGTATTTCTCTTTTTCTCTTTGTTCTGGCACAACAGGCTGAAGTCTGTTTATTCTGACCACACAAACGTACCACTACCACAAGTGTTCAAGGCGTAAAGTGTGCTTTCTGACAGTGCTCTAACAGGTGCATAACAATATACACATTTAAGAACATTAAGTAAAACTAATAACAAGTGAGAACAGGATAAAAAAACCTCTAAGAAAATGAGATACTCCATACTACACAGTTTTCTCTGTAGTGAGATAGAAGAAAGAAGGTACCTGATCAGTGTTTGATACTAGTCACATCATGTCATATATTTTCTCTACCAGAAAATAATAAAATTCAACACAGAGTTAAGAGCTGATTAAGAAAAAATAATCCATTCCATAGATAAAACAGAGATCTGTTTATACTTTCTGTCCTGGATCTGTGCAGTCATAAACTGCATAAGCTGTAACATATACCTACTTCAGTGTATTTCATCCTTTACAATAATAAGCTCTGTTACAACTCCTTCCTGTCCTAGCAGCTCTGTCCTTCTGCATGGGACTCCATTTCTGACTTGGCTGTCAAGTGTCGCAGGTCCTGCACATCGGCCACAACAACCCC
>NW_009199383.1:0-6711 GCF_000690835.1 Fulmarus glacialis | reverse complement strand
AATAATATATAAAGTTTATAAAAATATTTGTATACACACACACACTGATGCTATATGAAAAGGGCAAACAAGGTATCAACTTATTTTTTCCACGACCTCTATAATAACTGTTGGGCAAATATTACTTTGCCTTTTTTTTCCACAGTAAATTTTGTAGAGCTGTTGCACAAAGGACCCTTGCTTGTAGATGACACATGGATCACTCAGACAGGAGCTGAAGTCTCTCTATATGTCCATTGTGGTCCAAACCCCAGGCCACGTGATATCTGCTGCAAAACCATTTCTGACTTCATTGCAGAGCTCAATCTTATTAATTCTCTCATTCCTTTGGTTTACCACATCTGTAAAATTAGGGCAAATATCCGAGTTTTATAAATTAGCATGCTTTTCATCTGTAGATTCAAAGTAATTTCCACTGAGGATAAAAAGCAGTACATAAACAGTAAGAAAATGAATGGTTTATTATTCATATGGATCAGGAGACTAAAAACAGATAACGCTAACCTTTGTCAATCATAGCATAAATGGGGAGGTGGGGAGAAAAACAGAAAAAAAAAAAAAGGAATCTATGCAATAGCTAACAGAACACACCATTACTTACCCCAGCTGTAGTTCTTATGTTTGAAATACGTCATAATGTTTTTGGAAGTACAGAATAAAGAACATTTAAAACGACTAGGACTTAAAAATGCAGTATCTGCTTTCGAAGATATTTCCTGAGAGTCACAGAGAGAACCATTTTCTTTGTATGTAAGCTATCTGGTGCCTGTAGCTAGTGGCTACTGGATAGAAAGTATGTATAATGCTGACAAATATTCCAAAATCGCAACTGCAGAAGAGTTAACTGAAAACATTACTGGAGGTAAGTACGCTTGCCATTTTTAAAACCTCCCCTCAAATAACCATTACATCAAAATTTATTAAATCGCTGATAAGAAAAAAATGGAAAACACCACACAAATAACAAAGAAAATTGATTTATTTGAGTCTATAAAAACACAACTGTTAGACTACATTTGCAACTGTAAACATTTTATTAAAATACTTAACAGGGGAAAAAAATGTATATACACATTATATTTTGAAATGAAAACTTTTCTTGAAATAGACATTCATATGTTGGATTAAATATTCATTATAATGGAAGAAGTCTAAACCATTTCCCTTGAAAATATTGATTCCAAGAACATTTTCTTTCAAATGTTTATTTTTACAGGGAAGTTCAGCATTTCATCTTGACCCACATATCTTCAGAAATGAACTAACTTAACTTTAGCTTTTCCCACTGAACAGAACTTTTGGTTCCAACATCCTCTGTTTAAGTGGTATTTTTCATACCACTATGCAATATTAATATCCAAACTAGTTTCTTGAAGCTTATCAGAAAGAAGAGAGTACTGCATCAGAGAAAGATAGATAAGTATTTATGGCACTAACTATAACAATACATTACAGCACAGGCTAGTTTTTCTAGATATTGCACTATGTAAAGCTTCATCTAATTACGGACTTTGCCACATGACAATGTTAAGCAAAAAAAAAAAAAAAAAGTTCTCTAAATAGATTTTTAGAGCAAGCAGGCCTCAGCCAAGTATAAGTCTCTTAAGCTGAAAAGAGAAACTATTTAGAACTGCATAAAGTACTTGCATTGTCTCTATGCTCATCCCTGCACTGAATTCATATAAGCTGTAATGATATGTATGGACATCAGCTCTTGCTCAGACAGCCAAAACTGTAAATGATACAAACGACTGACGAAGCAGTTATCACAAAGGTCTGGTAGAATACATCCATGACATTAAATATCATTCTTCTGGGCAATGGCTGTATTTCCAAACCAAAGCTTTGTATTTGTTATTCAGGTTGGGAAGCGGTAAGAAACAGAAAAGGAAGCGAGGTAGGGACCACTGACAGAACCCCTCTGTCCCACAGGTTCATTTCCATCGCTGGGGGGATGGGGATGACACAAGCTCTTCCAGATCACTTTTTGAACTTTCTAACCTCTAATTCCAAATTCCTAAACTCACTTCAAAACAGCGAGAAATTTTTCAGAGGAGCACCACAAACTTTTAAAGATCTTGGTTTTTTAGTATTGTTCTCTCAATTGCTGGCAACCACTATGGAATAGCTTTAGGAGCCAAACATCTCAAGACCAAAGCGACCTTATTTCCAGGAAGCTGCACTACTTAACCAGTAGCCCAGATTCACCATGTAAAAGGATGCAGGGGATGACATCAGCCACAAGGCTTCTTTTCTTAGGAAGACTTCCTCACGAACAACCCCTGCCACAAATTTTGTTTGCATAAACTCAATTTCCCTGAATTTATGCTTGCAGGTACCCATAAAGCCAAGTAAGTCACAGAATCCTGGAGTACCCTTTGTGCCTGAAACTGAAGGGTTTTCATGTGAGGTTTGGTGGCCTTTCATTAAAATCTTAGCAAAGTCAGGGAGCAGAAGGGGGAAGAGAATTCAGTTTGCTAGGATTTTTTTACTTCTGGTCCTCTTTTAAATAATCATGCCTTAATCCAGAATACTCTGACACACAGCAGAAGCTGGTTGGTTTAATGACCCACTTGCACCACGGAAAATACAAAGACTGCTCTTTCCCCAACGGTAACTGGTGAAAGGCCTATAGAAAATTTGCTGGAGGAAGGCTATGAAGGGAATAAGGAAGCTCCTCCAAGAAAAAAGAAACCAAAACCAGACTAAACAACACCAAAACCATCCATCTATAGACATGTCCCATAAAGTAGGAAAACCTGTTTTCCTGACAGCAAAACAATAAGCAAATGACTATTTATTAGTGGGTATACTAACATATATACAGTATATAAATATGTTATATAGTATTTTTATATACACACACAGACACACACACAGAGTATAGCAACTGTAAAGCTAACACCTTTATTTCAGAAACATCTAACACCAATTACACAAAATCTAAGGGTTTTTCTACATGGAAGAACAGTGCTCCTTAGTTGCTCAACAGTACTTCCCAGGTCTTACTCTTACTCTGTTAAAAGTGCCTATTTTAGTATGCTTTAGAAAAGATTAAGCTAAATTGAAAAAAAGAAAGATTAGTTTTATAGTGCACAGTAATAATGTTCTCATAAGGAATAAATGCAGAAAGCTGCTGCTTTTAAAATTCTTAACATTTACACTTTCACATTGAACTCTCTGCAGTACAGCTATCCAAAGGTCAGCTATGATAGATATGTGTGAATCCACAACTTCTGCACACAACATTGTATTTGGTAAAGATGTGCCTAGCTGAGTGCCCTAAGGAAAAAAAAAAAGAAGGGAAAAAAAAAAGAAAAATAAAAAGTTGCCACCTACTCCAGTGGAAGGGAGCAACTGCCTGAGATTTACTGAGGGCCCAAAGAGTTTTGGGGAGGACTTAATGTATTGAACGGACTCTGCAAAATGTCTGAAGACTTCAACTATGCTCAGAACCATCTTTGGCTCTCCAAAGATCTATTGTAGGGAGAAATGTTAAAATACCACACATTGTTTGTTTGTTGGGAAACTGGGTCATAAAATACCCTATTGTACTGACAATGAGCAAAGTGGAAAATTAAATGTGGCCTGAGAACCTTCCCTAAGAGTATTCTGTATTTTGGCCAAGAATTATGGCATAGAAGTATCATCCCAACAGCAGTGGCAGAGTTGTAATGGTTGCCTACAGTAAGTATGGAACCACTTTCACAACACGCAATAATGCTGACAGGTGATTTATGCAGAGACAGGATTAGCACTCTTGATTTTTAAACGCCTTTTTAAGTAGCACACTCCAATGCATAAGACCATTTTGCTTTCTGCAAAAGCTTTTTTTAAGCCGTTGTTCCCGTGATACATCCCCTGCTCTTCTCGCACCTTCCTCTCCTCCCTTCCCCAATTAATTTCCTATTAGTGTCTGCATCAGAAGTTACTGGCCAAATTTTGGTGAGATCAGAGTATTTCTATGCTACATCATCAGCATATTTTGGCCGCAAACGCTCTTTAATAAGCCCGAGGAAGATTATCTACTTGAGAGTAATCCTGCAATGGCAGACAGAGTGGCGGTCTTCATGACGCTGACCGGAAAAAGCAGCAGAACGAGACTGTCAAAGAATTATCCCAAAAGCTCACTGGACGAATCTTTATTTTCTGGACATTTCAGAGTATTTGGCTTTATTCATTAATATCAACTGGTTTACTAACATCTTTTGCTCAAATCTTTGGAAGGTCTTGATAATAAAATTCTGAATGCGCAATTCTGCTGATCCTCTTCCATTCTTAAGGTTTTCCTTTTACTTCAGTCCAGAACGCCTCCCAGGACTTTCTTCGTAAAAGAAAGCTTCATAAAATGTTGTAATATTTTTCATGTTCATACTTGTGACCCAGATCTATTTATTGTCCTACAGAAACAATGCCTGTAAAGATACTGGAGAGAGGAAAACACATGTCCCATATATGCTTGGAGATCTACCTTTTTTCAAACTACCAGAATTCACTCTTTTATATACATTCTCATATCGCCTTCAAACCTCACTTGAAGCTAAGGGTTTTCCAGCAGTCAGGTGATATGAATAATGCATTTGTCGGATATGGTTTCTTTTTCCCCTTCCCTCCAAAGAACTGCACAGGCAGTAGAAGTTCGTTGGGGGGGCGGGGGGGAAGATTCATTTCTTCTACATTTGTATTACAGAAGGCAAAGTTCAAAGAGCGTATCTTGCACTTACTTAAAAGGTATCAAGTTTTACAATGGCCCTCAGTTCCTTTTTTTGTCCGAGATTTGAGAATAAACTCCCAGACTCAAAGATCCAAATACCTCTACAGCTACATGATGTAATTTGTTTCAATATTGTTAATCCTGCATGGATTGCATAGCCTTTTCTACTAAAACTACACATGACGCTACTGTACTTGGATCTGCTTTTATTCATGCTCTAAAACACGCAAGCTCAAAAAAAGCTTATTCAAGAGAATTTTGCACACTGGTAGGTGTAGGTCTGCAGTTCTGCTGAGAAAAGATGGAAATGTGTCAAGGAGAATGTCAAAGGCTCGATGTCCCTTAAGAGCGCTCATTTACTTTTGGAATTTTCATCTGTACAGAGCATCTGCTCCTAGCATGCTATTTTAGGACTGTTTTAAGCCTTATTCAGGCATGTTCATCCCCTGATAACAGTGCAAGAACTTATAAGTAGCTACTGTGAAACCAGACCATCTTTTGACCTGGTTAATAAATGTTTGCAAGTCTCATTTCTAGGCAAGGAAAGCAGTACTAAGACCTGAACAACGTTAAGGCAGATCCTGTACTCCATCCTCAGCTGCAAAAATTTACAGCTCTGCGTTAAGGAAATCATAGCCAAATAACACGCTTCCGTCAGTATCTGGACAGGGTCTGAAGGATTTGCTCCCCAGTGTACAATTAGCCAGATGTATTTTGTTTGTTTAGCAGTAGGAACGACAAGACCAAACTGGTAGGCTATCTGGAAACAAACATCATCCAGGGCAGATCTGGATTCCAAGACAGTATGAAAAACCCGTTTTCTGGAACTTGTAGTTTGTGTCTTGTTTACGTGCTCCATGTCAAACCGATCACCAAACCAGGGGTCAGGAAGGAACTCCACAGCTCAAGCTGGGCTCGGAGAATCCACTACCTTCTAGAGAATGGCGCTCCCGCTAGGAACAACTAGGCACACAGATCACCTAACGGATTTCCCGTAATTGCAGGCAATTTGAGTAATGATACTGTCTCGTTTGTTGTGGCACACTGTTCTAAGGACTTAAATACCTTGGTCCGAGTTTTATAAATGCAGTACGTTCAGTAGAAGTGTGAAATTTCACCACTTGCTGTACCAGGGAGATGTCACTAGAAAACACCTTGTGGTCCCCCTTGGCTTTGAAATGACAGCGGATTCTGCTGGTGAAGAACCTGGCCCCATCAAAATCACAGCAAAACCTACACTGGGGCACAACTACATGCTAAAAATTCAACAGATACTGTCCTCCCAGGCAGAATTTCATCACAAAGATTTAGGAAATTAATAAACACTATCTTTTTTGCAGATCCAATCTGGTAATTCAGAGGCCTGATGCACAAAAGATTGTGAAAGCAAATGAAAACAGCAAGGCATGCTGTTTACGTGCAGCTGGCCATTTTTTAAGTTTTCATTCTCTTTTCAAAAAGCTTTGAGCAAATTACGCTACTCCTAATTAAAAACTGGTTTTGATTACGGGAGCACAGAAATTGCAACCAAAAACCTTTCTATTCTGGGCAGTTTTGCACTTCAAAAACTTTAAAGGCCGTTGCTGTTTTGTTCTTTGTTGCTGTTTGGAGACGCGGAGGGAAGGCGACAGCGACTGGAGTTTGGGTGCTGTTTTGGCGCGGGGGGAGGCAGCTCTTTGTTCCTTTATTTAAACCAGCCCAAGTTTCAAGGCGAAGTTCGCCGTACCACACGATCACCAGGCTCTGCAAGCACGCTGCGGCACAAGCACGGCCAAACCTCCAACTTCACCCTCGCCAAGCGCTCCCTGCCCTGAAGCCTTTTAGGTTGGCGAGCTCGCTAGCAGCTCGCCGGACTTAGCCGTGCGGCCGGAGGGGATTAAACGCGGTGCGAAGACCAGACGCGATCCGCCTTCTCCAGGCAAACCAACTTCCGCGACCGACCCAAAGACAGCGAAGGGACGCCCCGACCTCCCCGGCGCAGGCGGCGCCTGGGGACA
>NW_009199382.1:5717-7848 GCF_000690835.1 Fulmarus glacialis | reverse complement strand
GCACCTGGCTGTGAGTACGGGGCCAGCCAGGTCTAGCGGGAGCAGCCGGAGCTCCCTGCGTGGATCGGGAGCCTCTGCCCTCGCCCTGCGCTGCCCGGTCCTGCTGGGCACCCCGCGCTGCCTGCCCCTTCCTTTGGCCCTTTCTTCGCTTGGCCCCAGTGACAGTTCTCCAGCTGTGGTCCGGTCCCACTGGCCTGCCCCGTGTCCTTGCACGTTCCCTTCTCGCTCTCCATCCCTGCGGCCTGCCTCTCTAACCACACCTGTGCTGCAGAGTCTCCTGGACTTGATGGTTGCAGAGGAGGAAAGCCTGAAGGAGCGTCTCTTGAAGAGCATTGCCCTGTGTCGGAAGGAGCTTGACACCCTCTGCAGGGAGCTCCAGCTAGACCACGTTGAGGTAAGGTATTGCTTTTCACTCCTAGGATCCCACTGGCAACAGTTCTTCTGCTGCCTGACCTCTGCCCGGGTGCCTCAGTGAGGCTGGAGCTCGCAAGGCAAGCGCCTGTTCAAAACCATTTTTCCTGATGCTTGGTAGAGCCAAAGACTTCATGGCTCCTCGCAGGTCGGGTGCTGGGAGGTGGTAGCGAGGAGGCCAGGTATCTTGAAATACCTCTTTTTGTGTGTTGCTGCTGCGTTTGCACCTTCCTGGGGAACACCTTGCTCGGAACTAGGGCTTGCGTCCTAGGTCTTCATTTAAGAAGCCTTAAATATGTGAATCAGGTCTGCGAGAGTTGTGGAGAAGAGAGCTGATTTCTGGATTCTTCTAGGCAGAGGAAAAAAGTACCATTCTGCAGATGGAGAAGAACTTGCGCACCCGCGTGGAAGTGATGTTAAAGCAGAAAAGGGACAGGAAGCAGGAGCTGAGAACCCTGCAAGAACAAGATCGAGACTTGTGCGACATCCTCTGCACAACCCCCTTCTGCATCGACAGCAATGCCGTGCCCAGCCTGGAGGACCTGGATCGTTACAGACGCCACTTGGCCTCCCTGACCGCCGAGAAGGTAAGCAGAGGGGGCGTGAGGATTTTGCCGATGGTGGCGCACAAGGTGCTCGCTGGTTTCTAATGCTGATGGTCACCTCCAGGAGCAAAGGCGAGAAGAGTTTGTCAGCAGCAAGCGGCAAATCATCCTCCTCATGGAGGAGCTGGACCAGACTCCAGACACAAGCTTTGAGCGGGATGTAGTGTGCGAGGATGAGGAAGCCTTCTGTTTGTCCACGGACAACATTGCTGCCCTCCAGAATCTGCTGCAGCAGGTACGTTGGCACACTGAGGCAGCGTTGCTTGCCATGGAGGCTGTCGATGGGTCCTGGCAGCAGTTGGCACCGCGATGTAAAGAGCAACTGCTCGGTTTTCAACAAGCCTTGTGTGTTAAACAACCTTTTGGGAGTTTTTGCAAGGAGATCTTGGAAGATGAGCGAGTGGCTTTGCTAGGTGCAGTAGAGCAAATGGCCCTACTTGTGCGCTTCAGGGCCAGGCTGCGCTGGCGCTGACCCTGTGCTCTCCTTCCTGTAGCTGGAAGCCCGGCGATCCCTGAACGAAGCTGTGTGTGCAGAGCTGCGCTCCAGAATCGTTGCGCTTTGGGAAAGGCTGCAGGTTCCTGTGGAGGAGAGAGAGTCTTCTGCGGTGCACATGACTGGGTCCAGAGCCAAAACCAGGAAAGCTGTAAGGACCACCCTGTGCCCTGGGAGGGGGAAGGTTGGGCAGTAGCAGCTCTGGGTTTCAAACTCCTGTTTGCTCAGCCGGACTGGAGGAGCTGCTTCCAGCAGTCAGGTGCGAGGTGAGCAGGCCAAATCCTGCTCTCGCGGGTGGAGGAGCTGGGAGTTGGTGCTGGCGACGGCCATATCTTAAAAAGTGCCTTGTGCAGAAGATAGATCCTGTTCTGCTCCGCTTCTTCTTGTGCTGCCTTCTCTGAGTCTGTGCTCTGATCTTGTTGGCAGCTGCAGCTGGAAGTGGACCGTCTGGAGGAGCTGAAGCTGCAGAACATGAAATCTGTGATTCAGGCAACCCGGGCAGAGCTGGCTGACTACTGGGACAAATGCTTCTACAGCCAGGAGCAGAGGGAAGGCTTCAGCCCCTATTACGATGGTGGGTGCTGGCTCTTCCTGCTCATTGACTCCCCTGTGGGAGCTGTAG
>NW_009199382.1:3054-5686 GCF_000690835.1 Fulmarus glacialis | reverse complement strand
GGGGTGTGGCGTGCGTGCTGCCGGCCCCGCTGCCGAGAGGGCTGCCCTCAGCTCGCAGAGGCATGGGGATCCCGGTTGCCTCCTGAACGTGCTGTTGTATCCTCTCCAGAGGACTATACAGAGACCCTGCTCGAGCTCCACGATGCTGAGGTCGGGAAGATGAAGAGCTACTATGAAACGCACAAAGATCTGTTTGAGGCTGTCCAGAAATGGGAGGAGAACTGGAAGCTGTTCCTGGAGCTGGAGGTATTGTCCGGGCAGGAACATGCTCTGCCTGGCTCAGTGCTAGGTCACCGGGCAGTGCACGCCTCCACTCCCGTGGGCAAAGTGCTGCTGGGAAAGACAGGGAGGCACTAGGAAACCACAGTGGGTTGGTGAGGGGATGGGGTGCTGCATCTAGAGCAATGGTATGGTTTGTGATGGGGGGCTGCGCAGCAGGGATGGCTTCCTCCGGGGTCTGTATCTCATGGGGTGTGTGTTGGGCTGTGAGACTGGGCGGTGTGTTTGGTTCTCTCCTTGACCTCCCTTCTGTACTAGAGGAAAGCAACTGACCCCAGTCGCTTCGCCAACCGTGGGGGGAATCTGCTGAAAGAAGAGAAGCAGCGAGCAAAGCTGCAGAAGACACTTTCCAAGGTAGGTTCAGCCCTGGAGAAGAAGCTGTAGTCCTGGATAGGCCTGCATGGGAGACTGACCGAGGAGAAGCACTTAGAGCCAGCAAGGGATATCTCTGGGCATGGAGATGCCCACGTTCAGGAGGGCAGCCTCTCTACACTGCCCTTGTGTCCTCATCAGCTGCAGGAGGAGCTGGAGAGCAGGGTCCAGGCCTGGGAGCAGGAGTGCGAGGGGACCTTCCTGGTGAAGGGGCAGCAGTTCATGGAGTATATGGCAGAGCAGTGGCAGCTGTACCGCCTGGAGAAAGAGAAGGAGAAACAGGAGCGGGTGAGTGCGAAGCTGAGCGTGCTGCCTCCTGCTGTATTGAACAGGTCGGGGGAGCTGCCCCAGCCGCTGCCTGGGGCTCTCCATGTTCTCACTCTCTGCCTGAAAGTGGCTCTGCATGCAGTCACCTTTCTTTGACAGCGGGACTGGCGTCCATTGCTATCAGTGTCTGTGCGTATTGAGCCCCTTTCCTGGCCCCAGCTGTGCCAGAGCTGCAGCTTGGCTCTGGATACCTGTAAATCTCTGTTGAAATACCTGCTGCTTGGCTGTGCCACAGACTGGCTGCAGGGCACTGCCCACTGGCAGAAGCCAGCCCTTGCCCTGGCACCGTGTGGCAAGCGGGCGCTCCGCAGCTCTGTGCAGCCGGCTCTGCGCTGCTCCTCTGCTCGGGTTTGTAAGTGCAGATCTCTCATACAGCACCTGAAGAAAAGCCGCCAGATTGAGACAGAGATGATGTACGGAAGCACCCCGCGGACACCCATCAAGCGGCGAGTGCTCGGCCCCCACACGCCTGGCAAAGTAAGGAAGGTAAACTGTGCGAAGCAGCACAGATGTGCTGGGACCCTGCCAGGAGCTGAGTGCTGTCACTAGGCTAGAGCCCTGCCTTGTCTTGGGCTGGCCTCGGTCCCACGCAGAGATGCGGGGAGGGTTCGGGGCGCTGCGGCAGCGTAATGGAAGCAGGGAAAGGGCCCACGCCATGGCACCTCTGCTCTCCCTGGGGACAATCACGCCTGTTGCACTGTGGTGCTCTGCAGGCAGAAGGCTCTGTGCAGCCGCCAGCTTCTTCCCCGTGTGACGTGTGCTCTGCTTTTCCCCTCAGCTCAATGGCACTTCCATCTCCAGCGCCACACCCAACAGCACCGTTCGTTCAGTTTTTGGGGGAACCATCTACCACTCACCAACATCTCGGTTGCCACCTTCCGGAGGGAAGGTAAGGAGCTTCCCAGGGAGTTCCTGCCCAGCAGGGTGGACTGGGGAGAAGATGGGTGAGCTGCGACTGCTGTGTCATGCTGTGCGTCGCTGCCTACCCCGCCAACCTCCTGAGGTGCAAAAGCCCCTGTTTGTCTATAGCCTACTGTGTTGGGCTGCCGCGGTCCTGGCAGGATATTTCTGGGACCTGAGGGAGGAGGAGGGTAGTAGCAGCATTCAGGAAGTCTTCCTCCAGCCCATATTTCTAGCATACCTCTGTTCCTCTGTGCTAAGACTGCAGCTTGGGGGACCTTTAAAACAAGGGTGTGGTGCTGTATGTTTCTGGGATCAGAACTGAGCCCTAGACCATGGAGGGCTCCTGGAGCTTGAAACTACTCTGGTACCGCAGAAGCTAGCGCAGCTCTCCTAGCTCTAATTGATTTTTGTGTCCCATCTAACTGTCGCTTATTCCCGTAGTTTGGCCAGGCTCGGACTCCCAGCCGCGCGCCTGCGAAGCCCCCCCGTCCCGGACACAGGGAGCGGAACAAGGAGAACATGTCCCAGCTGAACGGAACCACCCTGAGCGGTGGGTGCACCCCCACAGCCCCTGCCCAGCGTAACCACAGCGTTAATTCTGTTGCCAGCACCTATTCTGAGTTTGCGGTAATTCACCTCTTCTAAACCCACCTCCCCTCGCTGGGCAGCACAGGGGCTGTGCTCCCCCCCTCCCAGAGCACCCCACGGGGCTACAGCTCTGTGCAGCCCTCCTGGTGTCCCCGCGCAGAGC
>NW_009199382.1:0-3023 GCF_000690835.1 Fulmarus glacialis | reverse complement strand
CCTGTGGCAGCAGATCTGCTGCCACAGCATTGAGAAGTTAAAAATTGAGGTTTGGTGGCTGAGGCCAAGCGCTGCTCACGTTGCACAAAGGCCCTCAGCAGCCCAGTGGGGAACAGACACAAATGTAAGAGAAATGCTGGTGTCGGGGGCACCTCCCAGCCCCGAGCAGGGGCAAAGCCGTACATGGCCCAGGCCCCCTGGAACAGCCCTGCTGCAGTGATGCAGCTGCTCTCCTGAGGTGGGTCTGTTTCCAGCTGCTTGAGCAAAGTTTTCCCCCCACCCCTGAGGTCCGAGTCGCTTGATGCAGCGTGTCCTAGGGTGGTGATGCTCCCCAGCCTCTCCAGGGGCTGCAGCGTGGTGGCTTGGGCAGCTGGCGGCAGCAGCGCTCTCGCTGTCAGTGGGAGAGGGGAGGGAGGGTCTCCTTTCCCCGCTGCCTGCACAGACTTCATCCATCGCATGCTCAGGCAGGACCCCGCTTGCTGTCCCCCCTGAGCTGAGCCTGCAAAGGGCCCCTGGCACCTGTCCCACCTTTTCTGTTGGTCTCTCTGCGGTGTGCTGGGTGAGCAAAGGCTGGGGAGCTGCCCCAGCTGCTGAAGAAGGTGCTCTCTGCTGATGGATGGGGCTTTGCTGTCTCTGGCTGGCTGGAGGTCCCTTAGTGTCCTCTGCCCTTCCATGAGGATGGGCTGAACCCAAGCTTTAACATCTTCTGACACTGGACAGACACAATGGCAGCTAAGCCTGTGTGTGGAGTGCCCTGTCTGCCCCTGGGGCTGTGCTGAGGATTTCCCTGCAGCCGGGCTGTGATCCCAGGCTTGTGCACTGCCTCGGGGCAGGGAGGGTACCGGTTTGTAATGGAGGCAGATTCCTGCTAGGTGTTCCCTTTCTCCAGCAGCTGGGCATGGCTGTCCCTGTCCTCCTGCTTCCCTTCCCTTCACTGAGGGGCAGCCTGTTTGCTTTCTGCTGACCCAGCAGAGTGCTTCCCAGGACAGAGCCTACCAGCTGCAGGAGCGAGGGATGTGGTTCCCAGCCTGGGGCTGTTCGGGCAACAGGTACTCCTAATTCTGGGAGGCTGACGGCTCCGAGTTCTTTCTCAGCTACTCGATGCTAAAGCTTTTCTGCCCTCTTCTGAACCAAGAGGGGTTGGGGAGCCCAAACAAACGAGCAGGAGCAGCTTGGCCTGCCCTCCTTTTTGGCCTGGAGCTGTTCCTGCTTTCCCACAAAGCCACGAAGCAGCAGCTCTGTCCCTGCTGCCATCTGTGCAGCTGCCCCCTCTGTCCCCTCATCCCCATCTCCTGCTTCTTGTTTCCACAGCGCGAACTTTCAAAGGCTTCCAGGTCTGACAGTAGCTCCCGTGTCCTGAACTCCACCACCACCCATGCCTTCTGCTGAGGCGCTGCCTGCCCAGGCTCCAGCTGCTCGTAGTCGTAGTGAGTCGCTGCTCTGGCAGAGCGTTACACAGCTCCCCCCTGCACCAAAGCGTCCGTGCTGTAGGGTTAACTTTTACCTGGGTCCCAGGCGTTACTCTGGCCAGCCTGGCTCTCTGCGGGGTGGGGGGGTTCCTGCCTGCCAGGGTAGAGTGTGAAAGGGGCACTTTTAAAAACTTGCTTTTATTTGGGGAATTCTTGCAAATGTTTGTGATTAAAGATTTGAGTATGCGGTCGTGTTAGGGTAGCGCAGCGGTGGGTGCTGGCTCCTGCCCCAGCCTGGCTGGGGTGCGTGTTGGTGCTCAGTCACAGGGCTCTGCCTTGCTGAGCATGCTCTGGGACAGACAGGACCTATTTGAGAGCTAGCTTCACTGCCTTTTGTCACAGGCTTTTTTCTCCTCTATTGCTGTAGCTATTGTCCATCAGCATCTTCATTTTCTCAACATCACAGCAGGCTTGTTTTAGTGGGGGCTTGCTTTAGCTGAAGTTCCCTCAGCAGGCTGGGTGTAGTGCTGAGGGTCTCGTCTCTCCCACACCAGCTGCAAGGCTGGGGGTCCCTGGGGGGAGTGGCAGGGCACTCCACAGGAGGCAAGGCTGACCAGGTGTCCTGGAGCCCTGATGGCCATACAACTTGTACCCTGCTGCTCCCTCTGCCCTGTCCCCGAGCTGTCAAGGGGCAGAGCCTGCAGCTCAACACTGAGCATGTGTTACTAGCAAGGAAGCGAGCTACAAGGCTTTCTTCCCCCCTTCCCCCCAACTCCTTGGGAAGGGGGCAGCTTGTCCTACCCCCAGGACCTGCTCCGCACCGTCCAGCGCTGCCCGCTGCCCTCCCTTGCCCTTTGCTGAGGACAGCAAGCCCAGTGCTTTGGCAGTACGACACAGCCCTGGGCCTGTTTGCACCTTTGTTAATGAAGCTCTGTATGTATGTGTCTGTCCCTGATCATGACTAATATGCACCTTGTTATCACTACAGTCCCCCACTTGCTGTTATTTATTCTCCAGGTTCTGTTCCCTTGCTCTGTAACTCTGTATATACTGTTTGTGGGAATAATACGTATATGTGTATATAGTCACGGCTGTTTGTGTGTCTATGGGGTAAGCAAAGGCTCCCCTGGGGTGCCCTTGCAGCGGGGGGGGGGGGTCAAGCATGGCTTGAAGCCAGGGCTGGCTCCAGAGGGGCAGGGGAAAGCTGGGACCATCCTTTGTACGCAACATGAAGCACCACCCCAGCCACTATGGAAAAGTAGATGTAATAAATGCGTAGAGTCCGTCGCTTGGTTGTCTTTAGCACTTGTGCAGCTGCAGCCTGGGCAGGGTCAGGCACCAGCACAGATCCAGTGTGTGAGTTCAGTTCACTGTGGGCTGAACCCAGCCAGGTCCTGCCCTGGAGGGCTGCCTGCCCACCTCCCAGGGCAGAGTGGTGCCAGGGCTGGTCCTGGCAGCAGGCGGGCAGGAGCAGAGCATGCCTGTGTCTTCCTCACCGCCGGCAGCTGTGGTGCTGGGGGGGGCTGTGGGGCCCTCATGCCTCTAGCACACAGACGTAGGTGGTCCAGGGCCCACACACCACATCCTCTGCCTGCAGCCCCTCAGCCACCAGGT
>NW_009199381.1:28712-29796 GCF_000690835.1 Fulmarus glacialis | reverse complement strand
AAGGAGATCAGGTTGGTCATAATAATCCCCAATGTCCATCAGAAATTTGTTTTCAGCACAAAAATGGGAAGCCATGAGATTTCTTTAGGTAATCAATAAAGAAAAACAGATATTTAAAGAGAGTATGGCCCAAAGATTCCAAAATGAACAGGAAAAAACCTTCTGATCTGAATAGCAAACTGCACTTACAAGCTTTTACCAAGACTTTGTCAGGGCTCTGAGTGCACCAACAAGCCTTAATGGCTATGACCAGCCTCACCTGGGACATACCTGCACGGCTCTGCCCATGGGTCCTGGTGCAACATTTAAGCTCAGTCCTTGTCTTCAGTCCCTGCTTGAGCTGTGTGGTAGGAGTGTTGGTCTGCAGCTCTGTTGTGCTTGGGCCAGGGCATGAACCATGTTGATCCTGACCAATTGACTGCCTTCCTGACTTGACCTCAACCTGCCTTGTCACCATGGTCGTGACTGGCAATACCTGGACATGATCCTGGCCTTCAGACTGATTTCCCAGCTGAACCTTGGACATACCTCCTCACCACAAACTTGCCTGATGATCTTGACTCTAGGTGGAATGTGGTTGTCATCTATGGGCCCATCTTGCTCCCTTTGCTTAGGCTGAAGGGCTGGGCCTTGGTTGGTGAGGTCCCTGCCCTGCTGGCCATCTGACTCCTCTCAGCTCCCATCCTTTAAGGAGCAGCCCTGCTCCTGCTGCTCCCTGACAGCTCCCTTGGGCTGTCTTGAGCCCTGAGCCGGGGGCACTGCGGAGCCCGGTCTGTGGCCGTGCAGGGGCTTTCCCCTATGACCCCTCCCAACTGACCAGCCTTGCTCTGATCTCCCCACAGCACTGATGCTTTACTCATCCCCAGGCTATTGAGAAAACCCCTCTGGGTCTTATCAGTGGTGGTCTGTGCTCCCTTCCCCTTTGGGCCTGAGACCCCCATAAGTGAGCCTGAAGTCTCCCACGCCATGTGCCTCTCCCTGTTTCTTGTCACTGCTCTGGCTCTGTCCTCTGAAACAGCCCATGATTAAATCACTCAGATTTGAGAGTTTCTATTATTCTCTCTATATAGAAGAACAGATACAT
>NW_009199381.1:0-28434 GCF_000690835.1 Fulmarus glacialis | reverse complement strand
ATATACAAATAGCTGCATTGTAAGTAGCTGTGTCTTGAAGGAAACAATGAGAATGGAAATGCATCTGCTTTTTTGCTCAACTTCCAATAGCTGGTGTACTGGTACCAGAGAGCACTACTGTTTTTTACACCATTGGCAGCTTTGCTCAATCTTTGTTTTTGGGGCAGGAAGAGGGGGAGAAGGGGGGTGTCTCTCATTATTGTTTTGACTAGCCTGACACTCCAGGCAATCTTCTGGCTCATGACTAATTTGCCACCTAGAAATGGCAAAAATGGTGACCCATGATCATCACCCTAAAGAGAAATCCTGAACTGAAAAAGCTGGCCGCTCACATTAATGTCCTGTCAACAGAAAAAACTGATAAGTGGAAAAAAGGGAATGAAGATGCCACAGAAATAAACAAACCTGGGCTTTGAATAGTAAGGTAGTGACTGTGAGCTGGAAACTTGATTTTAGGCATAACAGATGAGTGTAGTCCAAGAGGGGTGGACCTAGAAGAGAATTTATGAAGACTCATTTAAGTCAGTGAGGAATGGATAATGAGAACCATGGTGGACAACATTTGCTTTATTTGTTTCTAGATTTGTTGGCTATAGTAAATATCTGAGAGGATTCCTCTAGAAGCGAGTAATTGCTCTTTTTCCCAGGTGTGGCTGAGCAAGCTTAAAAGGAAGTTTGGAGACAGGTCAGGATGAGTCAAATAGAAGAAAGGAGCCAGAAAGTCACAGAAAAAACAACTGGAAACCAGCGCAGAGTAGTTACCTCTGCACTTTGGGTAGCTTGTATAGAGTTTGCTGCAGCTCAGTAAGTCACTGAGACCACTGACAGCCTGAATGCAAGGGCACACTGGAAGAGTTGTTTATAAACTTTATATGACTGGTATTCCATGTGACTTAGTCACTTCGAGCTTTCTCTATTTAAAAACTTAGATATTTTAGTTTAGATTCCAAGAAAGTCATGCTTTTTTACTTCAAAAGTTTTGTGGCCTTTTTTGAGGTGCTCAGTGTAAAGAGAGGACAGGCAGATAAAACCCAACTCAGGACTAATAGCAATAATGTTAGAGGGTGAAACAACATCAGCAGAGGCAACAGTCTTCTGTCTAGAGGGTGATAAACACTTAAAATATATTAGCAAACATCTGCCTATATGTGAACTGTAGATGTTCTAATTATCTAGTCTCTATAACTATTCTTTTTCGTTTGTGGGAGCATCTTAGGAAACCAAAATCCTGAAGGAATTTATGCATAAATATGCTCTGAATAAAATATTTAGAAGCTGCTGGTCACGCTCTAAGAATTTAGCTGTAATAGACACAGAATATCAAAATTTGTTTTTAAGACCGGTTGAAGCTGTGTTCATTGCAAGTTAAACCAATGTCACTATAGCTCATCAACTAGTTTTAAACTGATTTTTTTTTTTTTTTGGTGCAACTAGACAGTGAATTATAACGAGATTTCCAGTGAGTATGTAGTAAAAGATTCAACAACGTATGGCTGACCTTTGAGGGTTGGGACAGGAGTGCTTATTTAAGGCCTAAAAATATGAATAGTAGAAGATGGCAGAAATAATAACACTACAATATATTAACATCAGAACAATATGCTTGCACTGAATTAAATAACTACACAGGAACCATTACATGGTATTAAAATCCAAATATCTAAAAGGGCACTGAAAATTATATAGGAAATGCTGACAGTATAAATTTTTCATGAGGCAGGATAGAAAAATCAGGATTCCTTGCCTATTTGATGAGTGTTATTTAGAGGAAGAGCTCTCTTCTGTCTGAGGCTCATCAACAGATGAATCCAGCCTGAGCTTCACCTACCAAAATGAGCCAATGTGTATATGAGTTGGCAGAATTTGACCTATGTTAGTTTACTGAGTATGCTCTGTGTTGTTTTATAAATTGGTTTGGTCAGTCTAGAATATGAGTTACTATAGCTCATCTTCTCCAAGCTACTATTCTTTTTTGTTAATTCTATGTAGTACTTATGTATTAGCTAATTGAAAGAAAATAAACATAATATCAGGTTTATAAACCAAATTAAAAAACACCTTTCACTAATGTCACATAATAAATACTGAATTAAAAAAAAGGTAAATCTTTTGGAGATAATAAAAAAAACCCCAACAAAACTCCTTCTGTATTAGTCTTCCTTTTTTATGGCTCATTTTGATATAAACTCTGTTTTAGCATCTGCTAAGCCAGAATATTTGAGTCTCCTTTGCTAAGGTATTATGCTGGGAGTTTATTGTCAAGAAATTCTGATTTTTTTTTTTTTTTCCCCTCTCTTGAACTTCTAAAGAGCCTGAGGTACAGAAAGGAAATTTGAATGGAGTTCGTTTCACTATTTTCATTATATATATGCAACATTGCAAAACCAGAAAAAGCCTATTCTTGTGTAGGAATTGTGCTCATGGGAATACAGAGGAAATTGGTTTATGATAAGGTTCATTAGTGACCAAAAATCAATTAGATTTGATTCTTGCATGCTTAGTTTTATTGCTTTCACTGAAACAGACTGTGTTTGCTTTTAACTGAGAGGGTCTATTTGAGAACTTTTATGTGAAGCAAAATTGCAGTTTCTGGTTATGTAAGTAAACAAAGCCAAAGTCACTTCTACAGGAATGTTCATTTTACATGAAAGACACATGCATATATTAATTGCTTAAATACGTGCATTATATTTCTTTAATATCTCATAGCTAAATTAATTTAACAGTGGTCTATAAGGTGGTTTCTCTCCAGTTAAAAAAAAAAAGAAAAAAAAAAAGACAAAAAAAAGAAAAAAAGAAAGAAAAAAAAAGAATTTAAGAAAAGCTATTTGCTTTGAAAGATTCAAGAGAACTATGACAGATCTCAAAGGTGGCACTTAGCTTAAGTGCTACATGAGAATTAATCTATTTGGTCATATTCCTGTAAAAGAAACATGAATGGTTTATATAGGAGTCTTCTTGCACAGTTCTCTACAAGGTTCAAAAAAATGTAGTGATTTCTAATAATTGATATGCAACAGCTACCTAGTGCAAACAAACAAACAAAACTCTGAAGAGCTAACACCATTTCTCACTTTGTCTCAGAGAGTTATTTACCACCACAGACAAACAATAAAATTTTCAACCTCCTCCTGAATCAAGAAAAAATTGTTAGATCTAGGTGAGCAGAGAATCAGCAAGACTTTCATATCATGTTTATAGGATTTGAATTTTAGGAGTCTGAAGTCTCTCTTGGTCCCCAAGTATTTTAAATTTGCATATAAATAAGTCATCTTATCAAAGAAAATCTACCATGAATCAAGCCATAAGCTAAAAAAGTAACAACACTTCAAAAATTAGATTAATATATTTATATTTTGAAACATTCAGTTGAAAATAAAGAAGTAATTGTGCTTTAAGTTATCACCAGCATTTCAAAGTGAATAGCCATTTTTGCAAATTTTAACAGCTCATGGCCCTAATTTTCAGAGCCAAAGAAAAAAGAAAAATATATGAAAGATTTATTTGGGCACCCCAGAACTTTAGTAACTCTCCAAAGTTCACAACTAGATTTTTCTTCATGTGAATTCAATATCTACTTACACAGCCACATTATTATTTACTGAATTGTCTAGATACTAAAATCCTCTGTAAGTTGAAATACTCGATACAACTTAGCTTGGGCATTTCCTTCGTATTAAACTATGAATTGAAACAAACCCTTTGGAACATGGATGTGCATATATACTTAGTGTAAAAATTGCTTTATGGTTTTAGCAGCTATTTTCAGAATCTGAAAGGAAACCATTAACTGGAACTTCTTGCTGATCACTGTTTAGAAAAGAAGAAGAAAACACTACTGAAGTACCTTCCATTTGCCAACTGTTCTGCACCGATCAGTAGTTCAGCATTCTTCCGATTCATAATTCTGAGGAGTAATTTGTAATTCCAAACTAGCTGAAGTGTGGATAAGGTTTAGCTCACCTCAAAACTGAAGATATCTTTCATAAAAGATTTTTAGTTAAAGAATTTCTCAGACTACTTCAAATACCACTTTTTTCCCCAAGTCCCCACCCATCCCCTTTCTTCTTTTTCTTTCTTTTTTTTTTTTAATTGTGATGATGTCTAACACACAAGTTCCCTGGTCACATATTCTTGAATTATCTGTATTCTGTCTGGTCAAAATAAATTAAGTTTTAGCTTTCTAGGCAGGGGTTCAAACTTGTTCAGTGTCTTGTCATTGCTTGTCAGTAGAGGGCAATATCTATCAATGTGAATGCTACACAGATGGAACTACACAAATAACAATGCAATACACTCAGAGGAATGAAGTTCAGTCAGAAATTATTTTTGAGACAGTTGGGTTTTGCACTGTTTCAGTTATAAGAATTCAGTCAATAGTTGAAAAGAGGCAGCAATCTCATATCTCAAAATGTGACTTGAGGCAATATTAAAAGTTCTCAAATAAAGATGGAGATAACCTATTAATTCTCAGGCTCTTTGTTAAGCTGGGGGATTCACTGAGGCATTCAGGTATGAGAGCTCTTGTTCTATATTGCATAATATGATCCAGCATTCAAGGCAGCGGTTGAGATTAGGGTGTTTTCCAACAGTGAAGATTAAAGGCTGTTTTCTGTAGATTTAAATGGCTTAGTAGTATCCCGTTTAAGATCTGTCACAGTTTTTAACTGAGTTTTGTAAAAGCTGCATCTTCATTTTCACTAATGCTAAAAACAGTGTGGGAGAAGATTCCAAACAAATATGTGGATTAGATTAACACCTGCAGGTTACACAATGAAGTAGCAAAGGCCTATTTAATCTTAGTTTTCAATTTTTGGGGTGGGGGGATATTTTCCCTTCACTTTGAAAATTTCCCTTCCTTTTTTGTTACTCTTATTTTAGACAAAAATAATATTTAACAAAATATTTTGTTTAATTTAACAAAATAATATTGAACACGTCTATCCTCTAATTCAATTTCTCGATTTAACTAGGTCAGCAATATGTTTTTCAATAATCTAAAGAAGATAACACTGTTTTACTGCTTGTAGTTTTCTCCTATTGTCTTACTCTTCATCTTTTCTTTGTATACTCTCTTTCTGTGAGAGAAGGCTTATGTATTTTTTTTAAACTGCTAATGTAAATTGTAGCCAGCTATTTGATATATTTGACAGAAATCGGTATTTTAGCAGATTTTACTTTAAATAAATCACATTATGAAAACAATTTCCTACCATCATGAACTTTGGTCTTGAATATTTTACCAGCTGTAAATAAGAAGAATTTCCTGTTCTTTCAAGTATTTTACTGTATTGAGAAGAAATCAGACTAGCCAGTTGTTAACTCAAAAAATTCTCATTTAGTGTTAAAACTATTTATGCTCAAAAGAATTATACTATTAGTATAGTGCTGACAATTCTACACTCTAATGGAATTTTATGAAAGACTGAAAATGAATGGCTACAGCCCTGGGGCTTGTTCATTTTTCTAAAAATTTTGACACAAAAAATAAAATTTCAGTTGCACAATTGCACTCTTACCAGTGCTGGAAAACAGGGAGGCTAAATTCATTATGATTACTTACACTTTCTAGAATGGGAGCACACTAATTCAGTTGAAGAAAACTATTTGAAAGAAATCATAAAAGAGTAGTCTAAAACTACTTTTGGTAGATCGATGGTTAGAATCACTGTTTACTTCAGCCTAGAAGGATGAGATAAGAGATAATGTATGTAGACACATCTAAACTACAACAGTTGAAATATTACGGTGATGACCAGAGACTAAATAAGAAGCATGTGGTTAGACCTCTCTGTTCTCATCATACTAGTTGACATAAAAATCTAGGAAGGATTCAGAGGTTCACCAATTCTCTATAGCTTGAAAATGCTCACTACACAAGACTTAAGGACCAGACCTCTGATGTGTGTGAAGGAGATGTCCTTGCAAGAGTGAAGATGCCTCAGTGTTCAGCTGCCTGCCTGGTCAGCACTGTGGTTAGGTCTCTCTGCCTTTGTGCCTCATCAGATGTGCATGGGAATGAGATCTGAAGCAACCAAGGATGACATTCTCCTCTCTGGTCTCTGCATGATTTTTATTGACTTTGTTCTGTGCGGAATTTGCTGGAAGTTTAACACAAATGGCTGTATGCCCTTATGGGCTTTAGGATGACTGCATTTGCAATATCTCTTTATACCGAATGAGCATCATGCTCTGATGGGAGAGAAAGTGACAGATCAAGACAGCTAGTTCTGCCTCAAGAAGGAGGGCTATCTGGGATTATGAGCACCATAGAACGGCTCCTTGGGAAGCAGTATGCTTCACGGAGATGGAAAGACATGTTCTCCGAGGGTGAGCTTCTTATCTGCAGATACTATTTTAAAAATTATTCCTTTTAGTAAACTGTTTAAAAACATGTGCTAGCTGCTCCAAGAATGTAAACATGTATTACTGAAGCTGCTTTTAATTTGAAGGCAAAAATATCATCAATGAATTGTCATTTCCAGTTTATTATTCTCATTCCTTTATTTCCTGTGGAATAATTCTCTACTCTTACCCTGCTAATGTAAAAAGCCTTTCTTTTCTTCAGTAGTTGCTTTAATAAGCTAAATTGCATATTTTTATATTTTTAATCAGTTCAGTATGCATAATGTAGAGCATAATATACTGTGCTGGATAATGGCATTGGTCTAAAGTTGTTCACAGAAATACGAGCTTATTGTTTTCATTCTGAAGCAACGTAATTCAGTTGAATCTTACTGAGGTTTAGGCCTACCCCATTTCTTCTGATACAAAGGAAAGAAGGAACTTATATGATGTCTGATGTTGAAAATCTTTGATAGATATTAGTACGGTAGAAAACTAAGTCTGTTCTACATATTTTGTTTGCTGATAGGCAAATATTTGATGTATTTTTTAATTTTAAGTTTCAGTTGTGATATTTCTCTCCAACAGTTAGCTACCACCAATATAAATGATAAGGTACTTAAGATAACGAAGATGAAATTAAATAGAATTTACAGCTTTAGGCAATGTTCCAGAACACAGAAATCGACAGATCCTCTGTAGCCCAAGTGTGCTTTACATCAGAATTCCAGTTTCAAGAATGAGAGAGAAAATGCTCCATGAAGTTTTTTTTTAATAGTATCAAACCTAAAGGGTGTTTATGATTCACTAGGACCCTTGATTGCACAGAAACTGAAGCTCTGGTAGTTATTTAGGAGGTTCAGTTTTCTTAGCAGACTATGCCAATTTCTCTTTAATTATTGAAGAGGTTAAAACAACAAAATCCGACAGATTGTTAGCTGAATTCAACCCAGACAGATGGCACCATTCCATTCAAGCCAGTTTTGGGGAAGTTCTGCTGCACCATATGCTAGAATCAGTTCAACAGCTAATTAGTGCATATTATAAGACAATCACTCTCTCAAGGAAATTTCTTATGGATGGTCACAATTATAGAGTGAGAAGAAAGAAGGAATAAAAATCTGAATAGCATATACCCTCACTGACTTGTTTACTCCAGTGATAAATAAAGGTCAGCATGGTAAGCCATCTTGAATAACCTTTCAGCTCAATCCCAGTAGTGCTGACATTCCTGAGCTGTATTTGGAAAATAAATATTGAATGTTGTAGTGAATTACAGCTTTTTTCCTCCTTTTTCTTAACAGCTGTGGTGTAAACGATGGAGTAAAGTTGATTATGCAACCGAGTTCTTATCTGTTAAATTAAGCTAATTAAAAGAAAAAATTGCAACAGAGATTTACAAAATTTCAGTGTTATCAGCCCAAGAAGAAAAGTGATTGTTATAAACATGAAGCATAGCTTACTTTCCAATAGTCTTATACATTAACTTTAGTTTACCAGGCGAAAGCAAGAAGCGGAATGCCAATATTTTTATGGGGCAAAAGCAAGAGAAAGGTGAAGAAAAATGCTATGATATACTGATATTATGGTATCTGCTACCTGTCTTCCTGGGACTTAATATGATTCTCAGAAGTCAGATTTTTTAAGACTTATCTATTCAAATAGGCTGTTGAGGTTCAGGCTTTACAATCTCTCTCTCTGAGGCATGCCTTCTGTATAAATATCCTGATACACAAAACACTTAAGTAGTCCTGATGTTCAAAGAAATTGTTAGAGTGAAAACTCTGTAATTACACAGGCTTCAGGAAAGAAGACTCTGATGTGCAACAGATGTAGAAGAGGCCTATTAGGATGATGATAAGAAGAAAGAGTTAGTTATTACAAGAACAAATATGTGTCTGTGTGGTATTTCACAGGCATACCTAAGTATGATTGGAAACCATGCAGCTATATTGATGAAACTGTTTATTACCCCAGAGTATGTGTGTCCACACCAAGAACAGGCAGAGAGAACCCTCATGAGCCTACTAAAAATGTATTCTGAAGAAGCTTAGCCTTTTTCTGGTCCAACCACTTTGGCACAGCAAAATAAAGCCTGGGGAAGACTTGACTTTTTATTAGGTACAGCAAGGAGGGAAGTTTCAAAACAGTCTTCTGATAGACCATCAGAGCCAAAAGTCTAAGATAAATGTTATCATTTTTCAAAAGAACTCAACCAGAAAGTAAGTCCTTTGGTTTGGTTTGTGGTTTTTATTTGTTTTTTTGTTTGTTTGTTTTGTTTTGTTTTCTTCAGAAGATGGTTCCACCAAACATCATAATATGGCTTTCTGGAACAAGTTAGAGTTTTATATTCTATTTGTTTGTCTTGGACATACTAAGGATTTCTAAGTACAGTACATTATGAGCTCCTGCAAAATTTCTTAATATGCACCGATGTGACCACATCAAGTAGAATTCAAATAATAGGGTCTACTAGCTGCTTAAGCTGCCTCTGTTCAGCCAATAAAGGAATTAATTTCCCCGAGCAGATGAAAAAGACTCCTACTCTCTAAACCAACTGTATCTGATAATGTATTTGAATGCTTTGCATCTCTGCAGTAAACCTCATACTTTAGAAAACCAAATGCACAGCATTTACAGGCATGCATCTTGCTGAACATGCATGGTGTACCTCTGTGTGTACATAATGTTCAAGACCTCCCTGGAATACTGGTCACACATGAGATACACAGGTGTTCTTCCAACAACCTACTTGCTACTGGGAAAATACCAGTCAAGAGCTACCTACCCCTGGAACAAATCATATAGCTGGCATCCATCTTTCCAAAGCACTTCCTCATCCTGCACTGAATGAATTGCTTTGTTGACAGGGAATTTTGTTTTGAGCTGTTGCCATTCCCAAAGCCCTCCACTTTTTAAATAACTTGAAATGTGTCAGTCATATGTGGAAGCCAAGGGGAGATTTTGCTGTTACAGGAACGATTCTTGTGGCTTATGTTATATGTAGGAAGGCCCCGAGACTAGATGTTTCAGGCTAATCTATACATATGTCACTAGAAGAATATGCAACTAGATTTTTAATAAACCCGAATTTAGCATTGTGGTGGGTTGACCTTGGCTAAGGCCCAAACTCCCATCCAACTACTCTCTCATTCCCCCTCCTCAACAGGTTGAGTAGTGAAAAATCTCATGGGTTGAGGTAAAGACAGGGAGATCACTTACCAATTGCCTTCTTTGGCAAAACAGACTTGACTTGGGGAAAATTAATTTATTGCCAATTAAAATAGATTTGGGCAGTAAATTCTAGTTGTTGAAGTGTGGGTTTAAAACTGGGACTTATGTGAAGCCAGGGAGAAGTAGGGGCACAGAAACACACTTTTCCGAGCATGAGTGACTATTGAGAGGAAGGTTTCTCTTCACAGAGGTCAACGTTTCTCCTCACTTCACAATCGTCTCTCGAACCATTATCTAGTCTCTCCATCAAAGAAGAGAAATCCAGCTCTGCTGACTATCATGCTTTCTTTACATTTTTGGAAGGAAGAGAGAGAGAGACTTATGGAAGTGATGGAAAGAATATTCCCATGGAAAGCATGCTGTGTGAGACTAGAGAGCTGTTGCTGCAGAGGAAACAGGCATTGAGCCCTTCACCAAATAGGCTCTTATGTCTGAAAGAGCAGCCTGGCGTTAGGGCTGAAATGCTTTTGCATGGCAACTGTTGTCAGCAAATAGCAGGGCATAGCATCACAAAGAAAAGCGTTGCAGTACAGAATGTTTATGACAACTAGGTATGACTTTGCATGTATATATGCTTTTCTACATGAAAAAAGGACATGCACCACTTTCAAAATTGATGCCATACATTAATTTACAGTGATACCGGGATTACAACTCCCAGACGTCACATGCAGTTTCTGGAAACAATTTCTGTAACTGAAACACAGTTCATTAGAATTACATGACAACACACTACCGTAGCATCAGTCTCAGCTTCCATGAGGGTTAATACTTATGCCATCCTCCCTGGCAAAAAAAAAAAAAAAAAAAAAATCACACATATTCAATTCCTACCCTACTTTTCATTCTGGCACCCAGGCCACAGTTTTCCAGAACAACCTTGTGGTTGGCAAATCAGCTGGAGATGGGGGAAGTTCTAAGCAGTCTTCAGTGTAAAATGGAAACCATCTGTGTAGGAAAATCTGAAAATCTGAAATCTGAAGGCAGAAGCAGGATGGCCTGGCATGGGCAAGGATCTCCACCACTGTTTGTCAGCTAGATTTCTACTAGAATATTTTGTTCACTGGAGGTCTAATATTCATCTACTCAATGGGAGTAATTCATCTACTATATGGGAGGTAAGGGTGCATTTCTACAGCAGCATGCAGTCCAGATATTTGCATAGCCAGAGGAGCAGCCCCTAATCATCCAAAAAGCCTCAATAGCATGCCACGATCTCAATTGCCAACAACATGACATACCCCAGGCCAGAGCAAACAAGAATGATATTCTGCTGGCTGCCATCAAAAGGGATTCTCTTTTGTCTGGGGGAGCACCTTCAGTTGCTGGGAATTATCCATTTGCTCCTGCTCAAAGCTAGCAAGAAAGACGTCTCAGAAAAATGTGAATAACACATGTCTTCCGCAGAATATGTAACCCAGCTTCTCTCCGCCCTTGCACACATTTATTTCACTTCTCTCCCATTCCTAGTCTTGGCAGCAGATTGCTGTAGACATGCTACTCTCACTAGCTCTGTCCCAGGACATTGTCATGCCTACCGACATAAGGGACACCTGCCAGTACTTCGAAGGTCATTCTATCTATTCAGTCCTCCTGGGACATGGTCTGTAAAAGAACGAGTTGCCATCACACCTGCTCTGCAAGCTGTCGTCTTGGGATGCCTGTGAAAAAGATGTGTGTGGAACAAGTGCATTGCACTGCACGTCTCCAGACACTGCACAATATAGACCTCCCTGATTTTTTTTTCTACAGACATATCTAAATGGGGCACTCTGAGCTGCAACTGTCAAACTTAGGATCCTGGTGTGAAGAAATCACAGCATTACAAAATAAGACCAGGAGTGCTACCCAGAGGCCAAGGAACTTAAATTCCAGTATCAGGGGGAGAATCTGTCCTGCTTGCAAGCAGTGGGAGAAGGGTCAATTTCTGCACTTTGTGCATCATATCTAAAAGGGCCTACACTAAGACTACAGGCTACACAAGAATTCTTGAATACCACTGTACAACCTTGGGTAGTAAAAGCATGCAAGATGAGAACATGTTAGCATATTAAACTTTTGAGTAGCTTTAGGATCTCTGTTTTGGTGTAAGCAGGAGTTGGACTAAAAATACAAATAAATATTGGTACTTAAGCTTCTTCAAAATAATCATATTTAGAATAAAAGATTGGGATGAACTTTCACACCAAATTTGAACCATTTCTGAGCCAACAGTCATCTGTGGTTCAAAAATCTAGCTATCTTATTCCTGCACATACATGTTTTTCTTTCACCTTGTCTTTGAGAACTATGGTAAATACAGCAGGCCTAAGTGACTGTAATTATTTAAATAAGAATGCATGTAAAATTAAGCTTCTGGACATCTTCCACTTCCAAAATCTTTTTTGTCCCATCAGTACTGAAATATGATTGCTAATGCTATATTATCATTTAGCAAGCAAACCAAAGCAAGCATGATGAGCAGTTTCTAATAATTACTGATTTTTACAAGGCTGAGTTTTGATAGTTTCTACTTTGCCACTTTCTGATCATTGTGAAACAATTAAGGATGATTGCACATATCCCTTTCTAGAGCTTGTCAATTCATCAGCTGAATTAGATGTCTCTTTTCCCAGAAAATGAATATGTTACTTCATATATTCTCTGCTACTTATGGTTCAAGACGTTTGCAACTGTTAGTTGATGCAACTGTTGTGCAGTATAAAGAAATGTCATTTCACTTCATTGATCAGTATATACCTTTGTTTCAAATTTCCAACATAATAACATAACCTGTTTTTACCAGTAGGGAATCCGTATGTATCTCCCTGGAATTCACATTTAAACAGCTTTTTACCAGGTTTTACATGTCAGACTTGAAGAAATTAACTCATTTTTTCATAACAACTACCATCTCAAAATGGAAATTTTAATGGTGTCTTATTACTAAGAGATGTGTTTTATAAACTGAAAAGGCACTGTTCTGACCTCGATAACAGAATTCATGGTAGTTTCAGGCATCTCTACTATTCCTGTGACTGATTATCCTCAAAATGCTTTTACTGAATATTGCCCTATCCTTATATCTTCTCCACTGGTGCAGTAATCTGAGAACCTTTTCCCCAATACAGATTTTTTTTTCCCCCCTTTCTTTTATTGTCTCACAAAGCAAGTTGATCTCTCCCTGCTCTCAAAACCATAAAAAAACTGTTGTTAAAAGACAGAAGTAGATCAGCTCTGGATTGTCCAAGTGAGAAATTAGATCTTCCCTTGGTTTACCTCTAAACAGATCTTAGGGCTTGCATGCTTCTTTAATAAAGAGCCACACAGATAACAGATAGGGAAACCGTGAGTCACAGAGTCATGCTATCTAAAGACTAATCCAAGCAAATCTTCTGCCCGTACATTTTGCATTAATTCTCATTTAGAGTAGACAAACTATCTGATTAAATTGATAGAAGAGCAGATCGATCCCATGTGCTATCTCCTACATGCCTTTCTCTCCATATGGCTGGAATGGTATTTTAATTAGGTATACATTAGTTGGTGTATGCATGGGGTGGTATTTTTATGTGGAGTCCTAAGCATAGCTGTGATTGTCTGAGAACCCTGATGGCACATGACTGAACCTGAAAACTAAAATGTTTTTACAATGTAATTGTTGGTCTAGTACAGGGTATTATTTCATCCTGTACACTCTGTTTTCTGTATATAAGTGCAATTCTTTTTTAAAGGTGATGATGTCTCCAGGCAGTGGATGTGAAGATGCTTAATGAGTGTAGAAAGCCCTATGAAAACTAATTGTGTAGGTGTCACCATAATAGAGCTATGCGTGCAAACATCAGCAAGGCAAAAATAAATGAAAATTTTGAGTTGCAGATCTGATTGGGGATTTGGGGGAAGCAATGAAAATAAAGCCTGCTAGGTAACGATGTGGAGAACTACCCTATCTTCCTTAACCACTTCCCAATAAGAAAAATGCTATCTATCTCCTGCACTTAAATATCATCATTAATGCTAACACAGAAACTCCTGATGTTTGAATAATGTAGTGAACTCTGTCACATTTAAATCAAACTTTTAGCTTTGGTCTGTAATCCAATTTAATGAAGTGATGCCTTTTTCATCATTTTCCAAACTGGCATCAATTGTCCACATTAACATTCTGATCAAGATCTTGAAATACTGTATGTTCACAAAATATCAAAATAATTTAGACATCATGAAAAGAAGCAGGATTAGAATAGATTCTAGAAGTGGAGACTGATGAGTCCAGCGAAGGGAGATAACTATTTCAAACAAAAATCATAAAAGCCACATTTTTTGTTTTCAAAACATAATGGCTGTATGTAATGAACAGTCACCATTTAAGTACAACATCCTACCAATTAATAAACCACCACACTGTAAAAATATGTTCACAAAACCAAAAGCAGGATGCCGTTTAGGTAATCCCCAGAAGAACTAAAATATACATAATTTCAAAAGAAAAATAAATCCTTCAAGAAGAACAGTGTCCAGAGAAGTAAACCCCAAAAAAGTGAGAGTAGCTTTTCTATTAGGTAGCTTGGTGATAATCATAGCAAAGATAAACATTAAATGTTCATTTCAGTACCTCTCCCCAGATGAATACGTACAAACAGTGAACTGTAGAAACAAATTTAAAGCCAGTCATGGTCAACAAAACACACCTTGTATAGAAAGAAAAAACTAGGACAGAAAGAAAAGCCAAATTTTTTCCTTTTCTGCATTAGTACTTATCTCTGTATGTAGCTGTCCTCTGGCTGTTCCGGCATAAAGAGTTGAAAAGACAGTACATGGATCTTACTAAATAAAACAAAGTTTTTCGAAGTACATTATTTAGTCTAGAGAACAAGGTAGGAATTTCTAGGTGAATTCATCTGCAACAGAAATTACCATCAGGCTTACTGCTTCCCCTGCTTAGTAGAGGGGAGTATCAGTAGTGGATTGTTTGTAGGGATAATTTAGCATTTATATGCATTTACAATTTCTTTGTCTGCAGTCCTTTCCGTATGAAATTCTGCTTTGTCTGTTTTCTACTCCTTTACTGCTGCTCTGCTCCGTAATGTAATTCATTTGGCTTTTACACACTGGTGTATCACTTAGAATCCAAGCTAGCTGCTCCGCAGAAGTTCCATCCCACAATCTTTCTATAAATCTTACACTCGTTTAAGAAATTTTAGAATATTCCCTGTCTTACCTGCCAGATATTGTGCATTTAAGGATACATTTCCTGAATGACCAAACAATAAATTTCTCGTTTATGTAAGTTACATAGCTAGAAAATTAATTACACAGATCATAATTTTTATCTATACATTAAGTGAGACATGATATGAATGACATTTCAGAACGAGTCCACAAAATTTTAGCAATAACAAGCCATCCTAACCACCTGATCTATGCTTAGACCACATAATTTATGTGTCAGAGGGCAGTAAGGGTGCTACTTCCCCAAAGAGACAATGGAGTAGAGAAACCCATCCTTGAGCTAGGGAAAATGAGTAAGAAGCAAGAAAGAAACCATTATGGTCTGATCCCCTGCACTGCCCATCACCTCGCTGAAGGTGGACGGACTGAATGTGACGTGTGGTGAAGACAACAAGAGGTGAGGCTAGGAAGGAGGTAAGGAAACCGTTGTACTGAAGTTGAGCCTGGGGAAAGGGAAGGAAAGGGGTTCCCTTAAGTGGTTTTTTAATGTTTTGGGGTTTTTTGTTTTGTTTTTTTTTTATTTTTCCCATGTTTGAATCAGTAGTTAAAACTTCAGGTTAACTGGAATTAAATTATATTAAGTAAAAATCCCTGGCTGACACTGTTTTGCCCATGACAATCAGAAAGGAACAAATGTGGGCAAATATAGGGGAAAGGGGATAAAAGTTGCTGGGTGTAAACAGGCAGGTTGTCTGTAGGTCCGTCTGACTGATCTTTACATTTGACCACTGCAGTCTATCCTCTACTCTTTTTGAATCCTATGTCTAGCTACCATGTGGGGGTGAGGTCTTTATTCTGTGTGCCTCTGTGCAAACACCAGCCAGCTTCAGTCCCGACTAGCAGGCCCTTAGGTTAAGAGATCTACGCACCTGCAAGGGGATTGGGACCACAAACCTCAAGGGCCCGTGGTTTCCAGGGTCAGGCAGCTGGGGGAGACCCAGGTTCGGGGGTCAGCTACTGGGCCAGCCACTCTCAGGGGGGCTTACACACGCTCAGCTTCGCTGCTGCCTGGACGTGATGGCACAGAAAGGCAGCAGTCTTCCAGCTGTCAGGCTAGAGTGGATGGGATCCAGCTGGACTGTGGAGCCCACCAGATTCAGCGACTACTAACAGTTCATTACTCAATGAAAACTGAGAAAATTTTGTGCCTTTCAAAGAAGAGACAGACAAAAAGAGTTCTTTATTTTTAAAAGAGGCTTGAGCAAAACACCTTGGGGAATGTAAACATACCGTAGAATCTGCATATGAAAGGATTACCACAAGATAGACATAATAATACTAGGTGAAAAAAGAAATATTTTTTATTTTATATTCTTTCTAAACTTGGATTAAGGACTTGATAAGATCACAGTAACTGAATGGTTAAACCAGCAGAACACAGGGAACAGTATATTGTGATGAACACACAGTGTGACAGTTACTTGCTTAACCCAAACTTGCTGACAGCGAAATTGTGTGTGTATCTGTGCTCAGTGAACCAGAATGAAGCAAAATGTAGGCTTGAGATAGTCATCACCACCCTGACAGAAGCAAAAGGCAGAGAAAGTGGTTTCTGAGTACAAACATTTTAAACCATCTTCTCCCCACCAAAGCTGTTGGGACCCTCCTTCTTCACTGAAGGAATATATTGTGACAAAAGTTTTAGGTTAGCTCATAATTAGGTAAAAAAAATTCCCTATCTGCCATACTCGACACAGCGTACTTGATTCAACTACAGACTTTACTATGACAGAAAGAAGCAAAATTATATATTTAGTTGAATTGTCTACTGCTATGCAATGGATGCTTATTCTTTTGTAGAACTGGTAGCCAAAAGTGTCTTCTGGTGAGTCACTATTACTTCAGACACAATAACTGGCTTTGGAGGCTGCACCTCATAAGCAGCACTTGAGTTCAGAGGCATCCTGGTATCCAGAAAGTTATTCCTTCTAGCAAGTCTGTTTTCTATTTCATTATTCTCTGAGATGACAGCACATTGGGAAAAAAAAGATTATTTGCCTGTTTTGAACATTTATTTTCCCATAATATAACCCAGTCATGGCAATAGCTCTGCCAAAGCATTCTGCTTTGTTGAACTATAAGGGAAGCAGCTTCACCACTAGAATGTGACCCATCACTCCTCTGTGTGCTTCCTCCACAGTTTGTGCCTTTAATGGGAAGAGATATTAATACTCTACCTGTGACAGCAGCTCAGCAGATTGTTATGTTTGGAAGCAGATCTTGAAAGCAATTCATGCAAATCACATGCCAGCTTGTTGTCTTCAGTAGAAGAGTACATTAAGAAAGTCTTCAGCAGTGACAAGTTAGAAGAGTAGATATGAAAAGTTCTTTACCTGTCAAGACAGAATGGAGAAGGAAGGTGACAAAAAGTAGCAGAAAGTAGTTTGATTCTCTGTGAATTAGGTACAGCTAACAGCAATGGTTAATAAGTCGAAACTTCTAAATTGCCTAGTGCAGCAAAGATGAAGAGGGCAGTAAATCTCAGAAATTAGTAGTACTAATGAGACTACAGAAACTGGAAGAAATATGATGCCATATTGAGAAAAGAAGAAAAAAGAGACAAATGAAATGGGATGGCGGGGAAAAAATAGATCCTCTTATTACAATCTAAAAAGACTGCATTTAGGAGAGGGGCAGTGAATACTAAAAACCTATTCATATTTTATAAGATTTTTCTTGCGTGCATTTTGCAAGAAACAAAATGTGATTACCCTGATAAACTTGCATAGGCTGATCATGCTTAGATATAGTATAGACTTGTCAAACAGGGAACTACAGAAAAACCTCTCAGACCCTTTCCATACCTTCCAAGAGGCAAAGAGAAAACACCAAGGTATAGCCCTTGCCCCAGCTATAGCTGGAGGAGGATCGCGTACTGTCTAGAGGACTGCAGTAGCTGTGCTGCTTCTCTCCAAGAAAACTCTCTGGAATTAGGCTGTGCTGTTCAATTTATCATAGCCCAAAAGCTAAACCTAGGAGACCATTTTGATAAAGATGATAAAAACTTCTTGTTCCATTTAAAACAGGTGATGGAACAAGGATAGATAGCCAGGTCATTTCATGCAATAGTCTGATTCCTCAGAAATCTTATCTCCAGAACACCATTTCTTGTCTAGATAAAAAAAGACTGTGAGGAAGATCCTCTTGGTTTAAAACTCTCCTTCTCTCCTATGTTTTTGGTTTATTTCTTTGCTCCTCATGGTGACTTAGAGAAAAACCGTCTGCTCTCAGTACTTATCCTCTTACAAAGGGAGAAGAAGAAAGCAGCATATTGTTGGTCTGTATCTTTTCTATGAAGCGTAAGTGGATATCTCAAACCTGTGAGGCCACTGAGGCTTGTGAGGCAAAAGAATTTGTGTATTAAGTACTGCCATAGATGTGACTAGCACTGAAGAGATTCCTGGAAGGAATTTATGTGACCCAAGCCATTTGCAAATTATCAAAGAGATTCTGTCTCTATTCCTATCAAAAAACTTTCAGATCAAGAGATAGGACATATTAAGTAAAAGCAACAAACTGGGGTGCAATCAGTGACACTAAGGATGGAATAATTTGGTCTTAAATAAAAATACAGAAAGTGAGCCATATAGTCATGCCTAATGGATATCACTCAAAAGACTATAAATTTAAGATTGTCCTATCCATGGGAAATTCTCCAGGTTGGTTTATCTGATTAGAATTATCATCACTGATATTGTGAATTCTCTGAGAATTCTTGTTTTAAAAAGAGAGGCTAATGGTATCCTGCCCTCCCGCATCCCCTGAAAAAAGGAAGGTGAAGCAAAGCAATTAGAAAAACAGACAAAAGACATTTTCATTCCTCATTGTCAAACAGACTTTTTCTCTTCTACACATAAACATTATTTCCCTTGTCTCAATAACCTCTCATCATCATAATAATAACATCCTTTTAGTGTCAAAATCAAAGTGATCATCATAAGAATTCTGTGTTAACAAAGGTAGCAAGAAATGCTATAAATCCTTTTAACTTGTCCAAATACATCATATCTAAGAAAAGTAAATCAATAAAAAGCATCCAAGAAATAGTTTTAACTTGTCTCCTTCTTTCTTCCCCCAGCAATATTAATTTCTTTTTTTCATTATTTAATTTCTCCTTATTGCAAATAAGAGGATGGAAGGATAGCTGCAGTTCATTTTTCAGTCCTAAAAATTGCTGAGAGTATAGCTCTGTGGAAAACATTAGCAAACTGAATATTTTTCAGTTTATGCAGAATGCTTAATTCTTCCAGTAGTTAATTTTCCCACTAGGTATTTTGTAATACTATAATACAAATATAATATTTAATCCATTCAATCTCTTTACAGGCTGATATCCATCAGAAGTCAAATTATTACTCTTCCCTCCAATTAACTATGCCTCAAACCTTAACACTTTCTTAAAGAAAAAATGGAGGCCATGATAAAGGGAATGGATTTATAAATTTACGTGTGTGTGTGCATGCACATTAATTATGTGGAAAGTGTTTAAACATTAAAATCTCTAATGCAGCCTTCAGAAATGTTGCAACTGGGAATACATTCATATGAAGTAAACACATAAATTTAAGTTGAAGTTTTTATTATTTAGGGTAGCTTAGTTTAAAAGTCAAAAAAATTAATTGAAAGTTAAGGACTCTACCTCAGAAAATAGAGAACAATCTTTTTTCCTTCACACTGAGATAATTTCACATTCTATCAGCTAAAAGATCTTAGTCTCTGAGCTGGATGTTTCAATGCTTTCTCCTGTACCAGAGAGTTTTCACTTTACAGAAGACAGAATTTCTTATTCACTTACCTGTATAGGTGGTTTGGTATCACCTGTATGATCATCCAACAGGATAATCCAGTCAATCCAACACTGACTACTTTTAGTACATTTTCCTCCTTTTTAAGAAGGCTCTGAATTGAAGATATTTATGTATGGGAAAATGATAACATTAACCTAAGAGTGCATTTCCTTTAATGCACCATTATTCATGATTTTAGTGGTCTGCCTTGTTCATTTGAAGTGGTTTACCTTTATGCAGTTTGAAGCAGCCTTTACTTCTGCAAGAGCTGCCACAGAATCAGGGGAAAACAAATGAGCTCAAACCCAAAAAAAGACAATTTTGTCCAGCCTGGCAAATGATAAAGGGAGAACTCAAGTACTGAGTTTACAAACTACTCAAGATCAGCGCGAGATGGAACCTGGAAATTATTACATCTGATTTTTATGCTTAAATGGCTCCTTGCAATCTCCACCACTGTGTACTAAAATCAGATTACTCTGAAAAGCTAGAGATTTCAAAACTTCTTTTTTTACATACGATAAGGTTAAAACAGTTCCTTGGTAGTTTGAATATTTTTTTCTAAATGGACTAGATACAGGTAATTTAAAAAAAAACAAACAACCCACATTCTATCTCTGAAGCAGATGTTGTTAACTGCAGACAATCAATTTACTTACAGAAAGTTTTCAAGGATATAGTACAGTCTTAAAAATTGTAGCATTCACTTCATCATACTTAGAAATAATTACTTTACATGAGTGAATACATCTCTGTCTTAGAAATAATGAAATAGTATGAACGCAAACCCTCCCAATCTGCCTGTATGTCTTTTATTACTTGCAATTCTCAACTTCAGGTTCATTTAAAAAAAAAAAATATGGGTGATGTTAAGACCAATTGAAGGGCAAGTTAATCTAGAGTGAGTTGTCCTAGTTTTGGAATATTCAAAGCTTGTTACTTTGCTGTGACGACTTTTAAGGAAGAACTGATTTGAATATGAGTTGTAAACATTTCCTAGCAAACTAACACATTTTGTAGGCTAGGATTTCTGAATCTTAATAGCTTAGACAAATATTGCAGGGTTAATGGTGTTGAACTTTAAATATCTTTGTATACAAATATATATAAATATAATTTGTGTTTCATATATATATATTAATTGTGGGAGTATAGAATGACAACAAAGATGGACAGCTGAGCAGAAGCCAGGAGTAGAAATAAGACAAAGTCTGTCCACATGCATCCTGCACTTTGGAAGTAAAGAGGCAAAAATATATTCCATGAAAACTACTAAGGGATTTTATAATCTACTGAGCTTTTTTAAAGTACTGAGCTCTCTGTCCAACTACAACATTGCTGCTTCTTGCCAGTTAGCTAACAGATGAGTAGGAGGAAAAATTTGTGATCCTTTGGTTTCACACTCCAGCAATAGCATGTGTAAGAGATTCATTTCGCTGTGCTTACCGTCCTCACACAGCCTTCTTCTGTCTAGCATACTCAGGAGAAGCCACAACAGAAAACTGGATGTTTGGCTTTGATTTTGAGCTATCTTTTCCTAAATTGTGAGTGGTACTGTAACAGACTTTGTGTTGCCTCCTGTAAATGGAGCTTTCATTTCATTTTCAGTTTGTTTGGACTGGATATCAGCATCAACAATAAGGCCATTTTGAAGCTGTTACAAAGTTGGGGAGAAAATAAATATAAAATAAGTTTTCTTCCTTCTTGGAGCCAAGTTTTGAATATTGAAAAAAGCACCATCAATCAGAGAAAAAAAATTAACATGTAAAATCCTCTCTTTCAACACCAGTCTCTTCCAGAGGTATGAGAGTTTCCAAGAAAGGTGCTTCTCTTTGCCAAATGAGAGAAGCTCTGACTCAGGCTGAAAGTGAAATGCAAATCTCTCAGAGAGACCAAACCACCCTTGTGCTTGAGGAAAATTTAAAGATAAATTCTTCAGGAGGAAAAAAAAAAAACCACACCAAACCCAGACCCCCACTTTTAAGAAAAGGTTCATCCAAATACAGATATCCCAAAAAACTCAAATCCATAAGAAATTGGTGTACTTAACAACAATTTTCCCAAATTTAATAGGGTTTGTAGTCAAGCTTCTATAAAAACATTTATCTCCGACCATCATCCTAGCCCTAGGCTTAGCATCAGAAACATTGCTCTATCAGAATAATTTGGCCCATTTTATCTACAGCTCTAAAAACAGTCTTGGTTTTTGGGTGTATCTTAGCATCTGCAGTTATTCACTAGTATGAATATACATTTCATTCTGGCTGTGTGCTACTCCTGCCTAGAAAAGTAAATGGCAAAGACTGTATTGACCAACCACAAGCATTTAGCAAAGTAATACGTCACAGTGAGGAAACATTAGAATGTAGCATAAATACTCATATGTGCTGTTTGCACTAATTCAAAAGCTCTCTTCATATACTTCTTGTAAATTCTTTATATTAATTCCTACCCCACATAATATAAATCCTGGATAATATCTCAAGACTGTGACTAACATACATCAAATAACGTGCACATGATCATAAATTATCTTCTTGTTCATCTGCCTTGTAAAGTTTAAACTATCACATTCTGATCTTACACTTACAGTGAAAAACAGTCAAAAAAGTATTGAATGTTAAGAATTATTGGTAAAGAAAACAAACCAAACGAAAAATATTTCAATGACTGTCTTTAAAACTTCCCATCTTCAAGAGTTACAGTAGAAAAAGAACAGGTCGGGGAAAGGGCAGCAAGGACCAAGAGAGGTCCATAACGTCTTTCTCTGAATAGCTACTAAAGGGACAAGGGCTCTTACTAAGTAAAAAGATGACAAAGGAAATGCAATAATTGATTATAAAATCATCAGGGGCAGGACAATAACCTGAAGAGGGGATGATTACTGATTGTCTCTTATAGTATGAGAAAAAGAAGGCATCAAGACAAACTGACAGGAGACAAGTTGAAAATAAAATGTGTACTTCTTCATTCAACATGTAACTAGACAGTACCACAGATGTAGATGATGACAAAAATGCACGTGGATTCAGAAAACAAGAAAATTAATGGTGAAAAAAAAAAAAACGCCAAACAATCTTGGCCTATTAAATACAGAGAGATGACATCTGATTCATGAAGTACCTGATTCACAACTTGCTGGAAGCTGGGAGATGATAAAAAAGGAACTATCACTATATTCATGTCTCATTTACTTTCATTGTTAGTCTGAATCAGTGTGGGCATACTATTTATTTTTCTGGTATAGAGCATGTCCTGCCATGTTTCTGTTCAAAGATGCCAAAAAATAGTATTACATAGCACCTTATATCCTCCTGTGTACATAATTCTCCAGAATTAGGTGACTGCAATACATGTTGCCTGAGGCTATTTTCAAAGTTGTTTGATCATTTCAGGTACAATTCTATACTGTCCCCTTTAGGTAGATATGCAATTTTCACAAAGTCTTTCAGGATACACTTGTGGATCTCAGTTTTGACATAAAGATATAAAAAATACAAAATAATAAATTGAATTGTTACCCATTTTACTTTGCATGTATAAAACAGCATAAGACTTAAGTGAAAGATAAAATATTTTTAATTAAGGAACCAGTGTCTGCAAGGAGTCTGAAGTTATTTACTGAAAATAAAGTCATTGGGGGTTTTAAATCACAATCATTCAGCAGAGTCAGATATAGACAGTCCTAAAGGAAAAAATGTGTCTTTTTATCCCAAGCAGTTGAACAAACCTAATTTTCTAACACAAGAATTTAGTACCAGCACTTTGTTTAGATAAAAACTAAAATCGCTTCAACAATGGTGTGAATTTGCTAACTCATAAGATTATTAAACATGGCAAAGTCTTGCAACAATACAGGATTTTTACCTTTGTGTTTTGCAAATCCTTTGACCTTTACAGTCATAAGCACTCAGTCATGAGAGAAAAAGAAAAATAATGTGATTATTCTGAATGGTTTTGCTATTCTTCATCAGGGATACCTGAAATGGACCTCATGGTATTAATTTATTTTTCATTTTTTTGTTTTCCATAAGCTTATGATCTGCAGCTAACACAAGCAAGTTAAAAGCAACAGAATCAGACAATGACAATAAGAGCTGCCACCTCTCACAAGATTGATACACACCTTTGTAGTAGCACTGTGACTTTCATTCAAAAGCTATAACAATTCAAATATAATGAAATGCTTTAACAGCATGATGGCATTTTCAGTTTCCAACCTGACAAAGCTACAGTCCAGGATGTTTCAAGGTTTCAATTATTACTGAAAGCACTCCACAGTTTAAAATGCTTTCAAAAGCTTTCTGCAGAGACGTTGGCTAGATGTGAAGCAGTGAACTATTAAAGAGGTGGGAAAAGAAATACGCAGAATGATTTGGAAGATAAATTTTCTTCTCTGAGTATGCCCATGGTTGTTTAAGAACAGCACAGGTATTAGCAGCTGCCTACTCATTCTTGCACCAGGGAATTCTTCTGCTGCAAACTGTATGACAGTACAGGGGAGGATGGATTTCCATTGGAAAAGTAAAATTTTGGGGAAGCAGCAAAATAAAATTAAATAGAATTGGTTTATAACACCCCAAATTGTGCAGTTTCCATTTACCATATGTGAATGACAAGGAGAAGAGGCAAGTATAAAGTAGGCAGGAATAAGTGACTGATTACATAGCAATAGGGAACCTGTGAATTCTGTCACAGTCGATTTTCAAATTAAGGCCACGTTCTCCCTCCTTTTCTTAATGTCAAAAAATTGTTGCATTTCAGTTAAATGTATTACTAAAATGTATTTCTAACCTTTTATATATTGTTCGATAATATGAAGTAAAGGCACATTGAACGACAATTAATGCAGGTGAATTCTCTTCTTACTTCCTTCACTGTACCAGTCATTTAATGGCTATGCCACTGTAAGCAATCTCACCTTCCTGTTTTTTGCTAGTGAGTTTAATATCCTGAAAAAACACTTGTTTTCAGTAGTCCAAACTTTAAAACAGAATACTTCCAAATAGAACAGAATTAAAAGATACCACCATCTAATTCAGTATTCACTATTGCAGGGAAACAATAGAAAATTATTGCTATTTCTGAGTGCAAAGAGGACAATGACTAGTTCAAATGATCTTTTAAAAAATGACGGGCAATCTGTAATGCTGTAAAGCAACGGGACAACATTTTATAACAGAAGGACCTTTAATACAAGGTGATAATCTGTTTTCGAGAAGGGTAGACACTGCTTCCATCTATTTGTCATGTACTTCAAGAGTATGTAGCAAAAGCACAAATGTGTCCCAAGACCAGCAATATAACATCAAAGCTCATTTGAGCATTTAACTAGCTTTTTGGGTCAGTTTATAGAAGTCATATGAATGACAGATTTTTGGTGTTCCACAACAGTGGATTGTCAAAAGCTATTTCTTCTCACTTTAAAGCATCCTGCCTTTTTATTTCCTCACTCAGATGAGCAGCTGATGACCCAGCACCGGTGTTCCAGAGACTGTCTGCCTGCCTCTTCGCTTCCTGTGCAGAACAGAAACCCTGCAGATGTACAGGGTCCATATCAAAGAATTCCAAAGCAGAATGTTGCTGCTTTACAGCCAGTTTTCACAAAACAGCACACAATAGACTTGTAAACCACTACCAATTTATCTGCCATTCATGCCACATGACACTGGCCAGCAGTTTTATTAAGAATGCACTGCCGTAGGTTTATGCATGCTGTGAGAAATCTCTTGCTTGCCCACTTAGCATATCTGATTTGTGCTGCAGGAGAGGCATTGGCAGGTGGTACTGATGAGACTAACTGTACTAAATCTTTTTTTTCTATTGGCTAATTCAAGCATGCAACAACTGCAGTTCACTAACAAATCAAGCAGCACAGAGCAAGAATATGTTTATTTCTATGTTTCAAAACTTGGGTATTACAACCAAAATGTAAGCATAGTTAGAAAATCAAATTCATACTAGAAATAAAAGTTACAATACAGGAATCTGGAGTATATATCATACTCTGTTCCTATCCAGAATTAATAGGGCAGAGGAGACAGAAAAATGAAATGTGTATAAGTTGGTAGAGCTCTTAAGAACTTGATATTTCAGTAGGTAGGATCTAGATCTGCTGTGACTGCCTTTCTGACTTCTAAGAAGAGAAGGCGTGTTCAGTCTTTAACACCCATGAATCTCCAGACTGCCAGCAGGGTACAATGCCTCATGACTCATCTAGCTCCAGTGGCAGCACAAAGCTTTAAGAGATGGTCCCATGAGCTCACACTCTGGTCTTGTAAAGCTCGCCAAGCTCTCTTTAAGGAAGAACATGCCATGGAAGCAGACAAAAAGGCAGGGTCACGAGAGATGTAAGATTTCCATATTTGATAATTCTCTTTTTGATGCTCTATGATCCTGATGAAGGGTGTCAGCTCAAGTGATTTGGGGGTCCACTGAAACCTTCAGCTTACTGGTGCTGGACAGTACAGTGCTCTCTCTACTACCTCTCTGTCCACAGACTTTCCATAAATTAGTCTTGTTAGCAAAAGAGAGCAAGTACTATTTGATGGCTACCACCAGGAGGTACATATGTGCTGACTGCTCCCTGTCAACTCTAGAGATGGCAAACAGCTACTGACTCTTTTCAGGCAGCAGAACAAAAAAATTGGCTTGTCTAGGCCATACAAGCTGTCACACTTTACAGGTCTAGTCTGCATCCTCAATGTTTTATTTCCTTCAACCTTCAAAAGCTGAAAGGATGTTTTATAATTGCCCCATCACCCATTAATCTTAGAAGGGAGCTAAAAAAGCATTATTTCTGTGAATCTGGTAGTAAAAACATGGAAGATATCCTCAGATTTGACTTCAGAAAATGTTTGTTATATGCTCTAATAGAATATGTAAGTTCTGATCTGGATTCATGAAGATACTATATATTTACAAATCTGACCAAAGAACTGAGATGAACCTCAGTCAACCTCTCTGCTATTACATTTAAAAGCAAAATGGAACACATAATGTTAAAATAGGCATATCTGCTAAAACAGACACAAAATATCAGAGGCAAAGTGCTGCAATACACCATTCAAAAAATGGGTTCCAGAGCTAAATGTAAGCAAACAACAACCCAACTTAAACTGAAAATGAACTGATTTATCTTGAGAAGTACTTTTTGTTCAGAGCACTTGCCATTCCTTTTGTTGCATTACTAGATGAAATTTTATGTAGGGTTTCTATCTGATGTCAAATGTAACAAAATTAGAATCTGAAGGACCTAAAGTGTTTGGCCAAACATCACAGCATTATTTTGACCATTGTCAAATTGAGGTGGTTTGTTGATGATTTTACTGATATTGCAAAGTGATGAAAACTTTTTAATGCAAATGACAGTATTATGAGTGCTTTTGTAGCTGTTACGAAAATTTCTGTAGAGAAGTTGTCTTTCACAAACATGTCTAATAATGATACCAGAACTTGGTAGTTCAGTCCATTCACTGCACAAGTTTTACAAGAACATTGTGTAAGAATTGACAAGGTTTGTTTTAGTCCTCACACACTTGGCAAATCTAAATTCTCCCCTTTGTCTCTACTGTACACAAACTAGGCATTTATTTAAAAGTAGGTAGATAAGCCTTTTATTTCCCCTCTATACCTTAAAAAGGCTCTTGGGCAATGAAAATTTTCCAGACAGAACATTTAGATGGGGACATATAAACAGAGAAGTCACGCAAACAGAAAGCTTGGGAAAAGATAAAAGAAATTTTCAGCAGTTCCTGGTGAAGGAACCTGCCTGGAAGAGACAAATTAAGTCATGTCTGCCTAAAAAGTCAGTCCCCAAAGACTGCCAAAGGAAAGGAGAACTAGACTCCATCCCACATGGATCCCATATGCCAATTCCTTTGTAACCATGCTATGTATACCTATAAACATTTAAGAAAGAGCATCTTGAACAACTACAAGTTCAGTTGTGCTTGTTTACTTATACCTTCCTGACACTTGAAGAATGCAAGTGTAGACAAGGAATGCAGAGATGGAGTTATAAAAATAAACTAAAGGATAGACTGTGGGACTATAAGTAAGAGGTAGACAATGAATTAAAATTCTCATCTTCTCAGAAAGTACTAGAACAAGTTTAGCTATCACTCAAAGGATCATTACCTCCACTCAGTGTAGATTCTAATATAAGTAACTGAGCATTTCAACATATCAAGGAGTAAGCCAACAAGACCAAGTCAGTAAGCTATGGAAGAGTGCTGTTTCTGTTCATCTGGCTCTGTTCCTTTCTATTTTCAAGGAAATATTTGAAAAGATCTATTAGCTCCTCTCATCTTAGGTTCAGCATTGTTTTCCCATCTTTATGGAGGTCAGTTAGGGCCAGCAGCACATCAGTCTGAAAGTTATTTTAAGATTTAAGGAGAAAAATTCCACCAGATGGTGAAGTTGAGATGGGTTTAATGAGCAAACAACTCAAGTACAGAACAGCTAAATATTTCTTTTGAAAATATCAAACTAGTTAGGCACTTAAAAAACAAAGAGTATGACAATCTGGGAAGCCAGGTCACAAGGCGTGACGATGCTGCAGGGCTCAGGCAGAACAAAACCGCTATGGCTGCACCACGCTCCACGGCTCCCAGCGGCTCGCTGCTGTTCGGTGGCAGAATCTTTGGGTGACATTTTGCACGAGGCAGTTCTCACCTCTCACTACTTGCTCACGCCTCCAAGCCACTCACCCAGTTAAGCAACTCCCTACAGAAGTTTTTAATGGGAACCCCGATGGGAAATTAGGATAGCTTTAGATGAGGGGTAGATGTCATAAGAGACAACAAAAAATGTTTTTATATATATATTTAATGACAAAAACAGAGCCAAGGAGAAT
>NW_009199380.1:10584-20898 GCF_000690835.1 Fulmarus glacialis | reverse complement strand
CGGGAGGACGATGGCTCTCCTGGGGCTGCGGTGTTTCACCCTCCCGCCCTCCTCCCTCCCGGACTCACAACAGCCTTCCCCGGCAAGATGGAGAAAGAGGAAGTCACGGCACATGGATATCGGGATAGGCTTTCTTCGTTGTCTGTCCTGGCTTAGGTAGTCGGGAGCACATGGTCGTCGTAACAAGCCACAGCGCTGGGAGGAAGAATTACCTCATGGAATTGCAAGCACTTTCCAAGCAAAGGTGGAGTCTGGAGCAAACAGCAGATCCAGCTGATAGTGGCTGATAAGCCTGGGGAGTATCGCATTGCTGCTTTGCATACCTCAAAGAGACGCCTCAGTCCTTGTGGAGCAGGAAGAGGAGACAGCTCTAAGACTGGCTCCCAGCACCCAGATAATGAGAGATGTCTCCTCCTTCCTGTAGCAAGCGAGCTTATTCCTTGGCTCACGAAGCAATAGTTTCAATAGCAGCTTTTCCTCTACTGCAACCCTGAATGGATCCTCTTTACGTGTGGTGAGCAACAATAGTAACAACTTTAGAACTTCGGAGTTCATCTGACATTGAAGGAAAACTGCTTTTCGCCTTGCATAGCAATTGAATTAAACTGGAAAGCCAGTAGGATGGAATGAAGTCATGTACACCTTCAAAATAAAGCCCAAAAAAACTTCCACGACTCAGATGGTGCTTGGCCAAAAAAACCTGCTAATAGGCAACTGCATTTTTCTTCCGTGTTTGTACTGAAGCTTTCCACTGCTAGTGGATGACCTAGGAGAGAGGATTTAGCAGCCTCCCAGCAGGCCTGTCAGCAAGGCAGACCCTCAGCCTTGCAAACCACCCAGTGCTCCGTGCACAGGGTTCGTACCACCAGCTGTGGTTACCCAGCCTTTTGCAGCACGTCTGCACTAGGCACAGCTCAGCCAGCCGCCTCGCCTGTCCCGTACTTCTCCCAGGTCCTCACCAGAGTTAAACAGGTGGGTGTATGACCAACTACGTATGTTAAAGTTTATATAGCGGCAGTGTTATAAGCAAACATCCCTTCATCCAAAGTAGAGAAACTAAAGGTTTTTTACCAGTGACAGTTAATAAAGGTCTTCCAGAAGAAGATATACTGCTCCTTTTCTTGAATCATTCCCCCTAAACAGACACACACCCCCAAACTCCAACTAGGAAAGGAAAAGGTGGGAGAAGTAACAAAAAGGAAGAGGAGATGTGAAGAAACATATAAGAAACAAGACATGGAGCTTTAGAAACTGGAAATAAAATAGACTCAGACCTGGATAGGAAACCAGAGAAAATGCCAAAGTACTGATTTATGATGCACAGTGGTCAGTCCCGCAGGCCAATGCCATGACATGACTGTATAAGCTACATGTTCTTCAGGGGTAACGATGCCCTTTTCTCTGAAGTTACATGGCTTTATAGAAAAACATCTCAGACAGGATTACAGTATCACGCTTATTTTACTCCACAAACTTAATTTCTGCTTCATAGCAACAGCTATGGGAGACACCGCAAGCGTTTTAGCGTCTGTGCAGGAATGTTTCACTGGCGAGATCAGAGTTGAACAATACGAGGCAAGGAGAATCAGCACAGCCTGACCGCTGGATTTTTGTACACCACTGATGGCTGACAGACCCTCGTCAGTGACCAGTTAGGTTAGGCCAGTCAGTCATGCTTTGCTTAGAAGTGGCCGGATTGACTTCAAGGACACCAGAAACAAATTCTTTTCTGTTCTGATATTCTCCATCTTGAGTACTTTTGACATGAACCTAACCAGCAAACCATGAGTAAGGTCCAGTCATCCTCACAAATTAAAATGTGATAGAAAAAATGGGAAAAAAAAGATCTGCTTCCAACTGCATTCAAGACAAAGATTTGCTGCAGTGGTATACAACGATCCCAGACAGGTGGTATGTGGATTCAGGTATTTTTTGAGCCAGCACTTAATTTGCCCCATGCCCTCTGCTGCTGTTCCTCTTCCCACCTCTCCTCCTTAAACCACACATACGTGTCTGCAAATTCTGGAAGCTGCCTCAGCTCCGGTCTTAGCGTTGCAGCTGGCAATAGAGTGTCCAAATTTGAAAGTTCTTTCATGGCAGCCAGCCCAGTGCTACGGTTCTCGAGCAGCAACACCTTCCCAAGCGCAGGTGGCAGTGTTCAGCTGCTGGGTAACGCTTGCTGAACTGACAGCCTCTCCCCCCATCGTCTTCACGGGAGACAGCAAGCAACCCCGTGGGGTTTTGTCTTCCTGAGTACCCTTGTTATTTAACTGTCTTATAAGCCACATTATTTCAAACATTTCCTGCATCTGGAAATGTTTTCCCAAGCCATAATCAGACGTCTAACATACTGTTGACTTCACTATTTTAACTTGGACAATGTTAAATTGCCAATTGTCAGAACTGTACCTTGGTCGCTTTTGAGCGGTCCTCTCACTTAGGGATTTTCTTGCCTCCCAGTATTTTATGTCTAAGTCTAGGAAAAGTAAACAGTCAGTTTCCAGTTAGTCTGATACATGGTACCGGGATTCGCTTAAGTAAGAAAGGCTAGTTAGATCCTGCTATAATTTACACCAAATGTACCGTAGTCCCAACCATCAACAAGATTCTGCCCAGTATAAACATTTATACCTCTGGCTCTTTAAAGAAGGAATTTTAAAAATCATAGCTATGCTGTAGGGGGGAAGAACACAAAACATGTTGATGCATTGATTCATCTACATTCATGCTGCCATGGACAATTTTACAAGAACTGTAATTCAGGATAGAAATTCAAATGGATGCACAGACAGTGTAGTAGACTGGATTCCCTACACCGTATTTCACCTCTATGTCACATAGAGCCATGGGATGTAGCAGTTAAATCTCATGTCTGAATATTGGATACATGTTCCAGTTTCTTTGTCAAAACAAGTTTTCGGAAATACTCATCACCACGACAGGGAGATTTGCAGTATTGAAGGTTGCAACCAAACACAATTTTTGAAAATTTATTTTTAAGTGAACAGTATACCTGTTAGTATAGAATACTGATTTCTTTAATCAGCGCTCCTGTGACAACAGTGTACTTTTTTAGACTGGGGTAAAACCGACTGTGGAGCACACGGGTTTTGCCTTCTCCAGCTCGGATTGCCCGCAGTAAGATTGCTACAGCAACAAACTCTTTCCTCAAGCCAATCCTAAAGCAGGAACACTTTTTTTCCCGCCCCCTCCTCCTCCAGCTGCTAAGCAAAGAATAAACTTTTAGCTTCGCCCCTCCTTTATTGGAAGGGGAATAGGGTAATATGCTGTAATTGGTTTTCCATGTTTGCCAAGAGTCTGTTTCCTCTTATCATGCACGATATTTAACATAAGTCTTGTAATAGTTCCAAAAATAATAAAATCTGTCCCAAGAATAAAAATGATAGATCCAGAACATGCTGCTTTTTTGTCATGGTCTTGGTTTCGTAACATTCTGTTAGTAGTTTTTATTGCCTAATGTTGTGGTTTCTTTCATACGCAGCAGACCCAGTAAAGACATTTCATCAGCTACTTACACAGCAGCAGCCTGGATTATTTACAAATGGAGATTTCAGTACCGTATTAAAATAAATCACCACTGCATACTGTTAAAGTTACATTGCAGTAATATGGCAGAAGAAAACCCAGAGATTCTAGGGGGAGGAACACTAAGCATATACAAATCGCAAGTATGATATCAGCAAACAAATTTATTAAGATATCCAAATAAAACCTGTTAGTCTCCCTCCTTTTCCCCTATCTCCTCCCATGCAGCAGTGGAACAGGAATAGGCAAATTATATCCCCACACACACGCAAAACAGTACACGTACTATGTGTAACAAGTAGCAGAACCCATGCAATACTTCCCTCATAATTTTATATCATGCAGCAAGACAGTACATCCCTCTCTCCCTCTGCCCCGCCCCTCCATCCCCAAAGCAAATGCCCCACATTGGGCAAATTCCCTTAAGTGTCGATGTAACAGATGTGGAGCGGTAAAGATGGAGAGCAGCACTTTGCTCACTGGATTCAGTCTGAATGAAAGAATACCAGAACAGACAAGATAAAAAGGAGATAATACACAAGAGAAACTTGATTTGGGACGGGGGATCTACCAAACAGAAAAACCTAAGAAGAAAGCTGTAGGGCAATCAGTAGTATCAAAAGAACAGTCCATCGTCTCAGGCTTCCGCATTTACAAAAGCAATACCCTACTGGTAACAACTTTTGAGAAAAATACAGGCACATTGGGGTGCCCTCATTTAGAATGATTACTTAAAAAAAAAAAAATCCTTTAATGCAAAAAATTGTCTTATGATATTTCTAAGTTTTTTTAATACACACTTTTTCACTCTGATTCAGTTTAACTGTAACTTAGAGCCTGGTAAGAGGTTTTCCTTTCTTCCCAAGAACAGATCAGTCATAGGTAAACTCTTATGGCAGAAATAACTTTCCCAACTTAAATGTATGCCATAGCCTAAAACTGATCTGTGCCCTTCTAACCCCACCAATATATAGATACAGCGATTGAAGGCTCTTCGACTAGTTGGCAACACAGTGAACTAAGCGTCACAAAAAGTGTAACGCAGCAGAAAGGAGAAATCCCTGGAGCAGGGAACAGAGCGCTCGCCGCCTGCTAGGGGCTTCAGCCAGCCTCTTGTTACTTTAGTTTATCAGTGTTTTGGCAGTCATCTACTTAAGTCACTGCTGAGTCTGATCTTGCACAAGAATAAATCAGAATGATTGAAGTCAACAGAAACACACAGGTATAAGATTGAGAGGGAGTGTTAATCTTTCTTAAATGACTGCCAAAATTCCTGGAGCTTCTAATTTTAAGTAGAAATATGAGGGACAAGTCTTAAAATCACACTTAGCGGATTTGTCACTCCAAATTTACTCTTTTGTAAGTTAACTATGGTTTTTACCATATGCTAAACTGGGAGTACAGGGAAACTGTATGATTTTTCAGTATCAATAGTCGTCTTACATTACATATAACAGCTGTACAAGTTGCTAGAGAATAATAAAATGTTTTAATTCTTTGATTATGAAAATGCAACCAATAAAAGCAACTGGAATTCAACATGAAAGTAGGCAAGTTATCAGTCATTCATGTACAAGTAAAACTGAAACCTGTGAAAGAATAACCTTGTAAAGCACATGCTCTAGAAGTAAACCCTGCTGCTAGGTTCTGTGCTATATGATTTTCAAATTCTAATAGGATAAAATAAGATCAGTGGCTTCTCAGAAAAACAATAAAATACACAGATTTCTAATTGCCCAAAGCACAAAGCTTATGACAAACAGCCAGGCAGAATGCAAGAAACTTCAGTTTCACTCTAGCTCTTCTTTGAAAGTACCAGATTTTTATATAATGCACAGTGTAAGATTGGCATGTAAGCCAGGTCCAACCAGCTGGATCAAAAAATCAATATGCACACATGACTACAGTAAGTCACAGCACATTCCTCCTGCCCTTCACCCCCCAAAAATGTGCTGGTGGGTCTTTGCTATAATAGTCCTAGATTCCCGGTCAATTCTATTCATCTTCCATGCTTTCAGAAAATGAGTGGCTGTCAGAAGCTTTAGATTTGTAAACCATCACCACTTAAAACAGGATGCATTTTTGTTCTTCTCAGGATAGGGTACAAATTCCCCTCCTCTGCTCCCTTAACAGTGGGCAATTTTTACAACTAAGAGAAATTTACTCCCATTTGTAATGTAGCTGAGGCTGCTATAGAAGAGCATGCTTTCCTCCCATCTCATCTCAAATAATTGAGTTCTGCAATGTTGCCAGTCCCAAAAAATTTTCAAGCAGTTAATTCAAGCAAGTACTCGTTTGTTCATTCCTTCTTGTGAGCATCTAGTTACTGCAAGCCAGTTTTCCCTCAGCATCAATGCAATTCAGTCCTATGGTTTTACTGTCATGCAACACAATTTTCAAACTTCAACTGAAACAGTAAGTGTTTGTGTTTTATAAATGCAAACATCATAAACAGTTAATAGTTTAAAGTATGTAAATGGAGTACCCTCTTAAGAATTTAAATAGTTGAAACAATTATATTGCATTGCTTATAATGCTCCTGAATGTGTAAGAAAGTTGAAGTTGGCACGAATGCAAATCCTTACCGGTTGTCCCTTCCCCCAGATACAAACAAAAGATTCCACACGTTTTTTAAACTTTATTTAATCTCAGAACCACTGCTACGTTACACCTGTCAGGCTGATGTTTATTCACTTCCGATGTTAAAGTTCTGACAATAAGAATGGATGACATGAGGATCCATGTCCCCCAGTGTTGTGTTGCAGTCAGTATTGGTCCAGTAAGACAAAAGTTTTGCAGTCATCCCCCTCCCCCCCCTTTTTTTTTTTTTTTAGATACATGAAGCATGGCCTAGCATTAGTGTCACCCTTTTATCTGCAATTTATATAAATAAGATGAGGTGGAAACTCAGTTGTTTCCTCATTTGTAGGAAAAGTGACATGAATATTCTGTACTTTAACAAATAAACACTTAAACACAGGATTTCGTTTTGTACTGTTGCAACCCTTTCATTTGAGGCAAAACATCCCTCCCCCTCCAGACCACCACCATAATAAGTACCAAAGCATTTCTAGTTTTGATTTTCATCAAGATTTCCAAACCGGCAGGTTTTATTTTCACACCCTCTTCACAATAGACAAGATGCTTACCATATATTTAGGATTACAAGTTGTCACTAAAAGAAAACTTTACACAACCACTGTACATTTAGGTTGAAAAACTGTCCTTGCATGAAAAATATACCTAGAAATCAAGTGGTAAACAAGAAAAAACATTAAGAAAAGATTAACGTTTTTATAATGTGCCATTTTAAATTTATCAACTCCTCCTCTACTTTTCATTCATACTCTGTTTTTACCTACAGTATTTGTTAAGGCAAACAGCTAATCCATTTCTGAAGAGGTGCTGTGGAAATTGTGGACAAACAGCAAACATTTGGCATTAAAATAGATAGCACGTATGTAGCCTCTAGTAATATACATTAAGCATTTCTCTTGGACTTCAGGATAATGACAGGGGAAGATGAACATGCTAACAATGTCAAAAAGGCTTAAAATTTAGCGTCCAAGCAATTTCTATTAATGCTTCTGTAGTTTTCAAGCTCTAAGTAGTATAGAATTTATGCAAATGCATTGAAGAATTCTAGCTTGGCAAGTACACCCAAGCAGATTATTAAACTATATATACAGAAAGTGATAAATACAGAATTAAAAGAGTCCTTCCGCTTCGCTTTATAGCCTTGAAAATTGACAAAAAACTTGAGGACAGCTCTACAATATTAAACATTAGGTAACCGCAGGAGCTGGGAAACCTAACTACACAAACTGATTAAAATACTCAGATGACTTTGTAGTGTTTAATACAATTCAGTTCGTAGTCAAGGGCACAAGACAACATTTAACAAAAATAATCACATCAATTGACCTAGAAATCAAATGTAAATAGATATGAATACAATCTCCAAAATCTGTCTTTAAGTGAACATTAACCATTTATTCAAAGTTATACAAGAATTTGAAGGATAAAGTCTTCTTCTGCAACAGGAAACCAACTTACAAGTTTCATGTCTCAGCTGAATTGAAGTGGAGGCGAGCGGGGCGGAGGGGGAGGGAAGGGTGAACAAACAAGTTAGTAGGCCCCATCCAGGCAGCTAGAAAGTAAAAACAGGCTCAACAGCAGCCTCCTCCAGCTTGTTGTCCTCCCTGATTGCCTGCAAGTGTTGCATTAGTAGCAGCATGTTGAGGGCCAATTTTTATGCCATTTGCCTGAAATAAAGTTTAATATACAGTGTAATTATTTTAGAACACTAATACACTTCCAAAGCTTTTTTTTTTCCCTTAAGATCATCACCTAGCAAATTCTCCTAATGTATGCAATAAATACAGCAAAGTTTATATATGGGGGTTTTTTTAGCAACATGTCCCTGGCAATTAAATATAGTTTAAAGGAAGATGCTTTCCTCCTCATTTAAATTTTATTTCTGTTTTAAACTCTGTACCTTAAACTCCTAACAGAGTTTAAGGTAAACACACAGAGCAAGAATTGTATTTGAATATTATTTGGCATTAGGCTTTAAAAATACATAGCATTTACTAGGAACGTGTAACCTCTCCCCTCTCACCAAAATCTCCATTAGTTTAATAGTTTAATATAAAACTTTTCCTCTCTAGACAGCATTTCTTTCTGTGTTGAATCAGCTGTAGAGGCTAAGGGCATACGAGTGTTCTGTGTCATCAATAATTTCTATGATCCCGAAAGACATGGCTACTTGCCAAGAACCCACACACAGTGTAGCTCTTTCATTCATCAAAATCACACTTATATCTTAACCCTCACTCCCTCAAGTGGATTTTACCTAAAAATACAGCACTTTGAGAAAAGTAATACAGTAGCTTCAGAAATTAAGCTCTTAAGGAAACTTTGCGTCACAGTAAATCTCAGATTTATAGTGCTTGGCAGTTGTTCTGCAACAGTAGTAGCCTTGGGGTTTCTGGCACTAGCTCAGTATTGACAGCAGCTGATGTGGTTTCTTTTCGCTCTTTGACTCCTCTTTAATAAAAAGCATGCCCTATGGCTCATTGGTTTTGCCCCCTCTGGGCTGATAGCAACTTCTTGAGGAATCAAGGAGCCAGACTTGGCATAAAGCCAAATAAATAGCATGGACTGTTGGCTCTTGACAGCATATTGCAATCAAAGCTCCATAAGGCACAGTAAAGCAGTCAGCTACTATATGAAACTCGACAGATACAACGAGCATGCTTTTTCAGACACTCCGATTACTGTCCAATTTATATTGCACTACTGAGTGCATTTTCTTTAGGAAAAGTGTTAAATAAAATGTTAAGCTTTTCATCACTAAATTGAATTTAAAAAGTATTTCACCAAAACACCATATATACACACACACACACACTTTCCAGTCAGAACTATGTCTTTGAAGGATTACTGTTCAAGTCTTATTTAGCTACAAGTTTCCTAATGCAAATACTTCGTATACTACTGAAGTTTCTCACTATTTCCTCTCTAACGTCATAAGAGCAGTATTTTTAATAGTCTAAATTTTCTCATGTTGAAATATATTAAGCAGAAAGAGGTGAAGCTATTTAATTGAGTCCTGCCAATTCCGTCACTACTCTTTCAACAATTCTGCAAGGACTATCACGCTTAAGAGAAGCATCAGACTGACAGTCCCTGACAGAGAATGCACCTATTCACAGAACGGATACAGAACAGAGAGTGGTGGTGCAGATTTTCACATGTGGTTTCACTAAGCACCTCAGCAACGATATTTAGGGACAAAAAAACTCTGGGCATCAGAAAGGACTGACCACTTCACATTGTCAAATCTAAACTTTATGCGGTGTGACTTTTTATGTGAATGTTAACAGAGCGCGTACACGATCCTAACATTTCTATACGATCCTGATATTTCTATTTACTACCACTGAATTTGAATCCTCTTTTTCTGCAGCTGTGAACCTCTCTCCTAACTGCTCAAGATTTTCAACAGCACAATCATTTCAAAATTCAAGTGCGACATTATAGGTCTTTCTAGGCTCTCGCATTACAAAAGTGCTCCCTGCTCCACCTCCCCCCGCCCCCCGGCCCCCAAACAAGCAAAGAGACAGGCCCCGATAATCTGTAATTTCAGTAATGTGCATAGGCAAAATGGCTAATCTTTTATTCCCTACAGAATCCAGCCACCTAAACCAGGAACATTTCAAAAGTCTTTTATGTAACTCTCAAAGCAATCCCTCCCGTACGCTGGACAGCTCATGGAGTGCATCTGGCATATCAACGTGGTCCCCCATTTACATAGTGGAAAATTATCTTTGAAAACAGATGACACCATATGGAGAAGTGGATGAAAGTGGATTTTCTTCTCTTTTGGGGATTTATATTATTTTGTGATGCTTCATGGATGGATAGGGTCACTTATTTTAATCCATTTTTATCACAATGGCAGACAATTCTATACCCAAATGGAACAGACAAATATTTTACTGTCCAGCCTTCTAGGGAAGGTGAATTTTGTACATTTAAAAACAAACAAACAAAATGTGTTCAGAGGACTAAAAGTTACCTCATTATTAATGTCAAAAACTCCTTCCTGGATTTTCTCGTAGATCTCCTTTGCAGTGTTAATAAATGCCTAAAACAGAGGGGGGGGGAAAAAAACCACAAACACAATGAATGCAATATCCTTTGGTGTGAGATGCACTAATTGGAATCCAATCTCATGTACAGTTGTTTCAGCAAGACTTTTCT
>NW_009199380.1:0-10574 GCF_000690835.1 Fulmarus glacialis | reverse complement strand
GGAACAGGTATGACAACAGCATCCTAGAACCCACTCTGAAGTAGCAATAGATCACACGCTGTTCACAAAAACAGTGGCGTTTTCATAACATCTGTATTCTACAATCTGTTGTCCAGTAATTACAGGGAAAAAGTGGTTTTTAAGATATATAAATTACTTTTAAATTATTTATTTCTGACCCTTATGGATAGATTGTGTGGCAGATGGTTTCCCCTACCCTTAATATCTTTGTAATAGGCCACTCTAGATTAGAGTGCTTAGCAACATAAAACCACAGGGTACTTACAATGATGATGTAAGGATGCTGTCTGCTCGATGAAACCTTATGCTATCATTTAATATTCACCTAATTTTTAGAACGTATTCTTTTTAATTAATCTTGCACACTAGGCAATAGACATCTTAATAGTAGAAAGGAGAGGCCCCAGGTTTTATTATGATTTCTGAAAATCTATTGTTTTAATTCAGAGAAAAGACTTCGACATTCAGGTCTGAAGAAGTGAATGACATAAATGTTTTTGGTTAAAGTTTACAATCAATGATTCCATTCTTCTTCTCTCATTTAACTTTATAGGTCAAGTAATGCCTAAAATAATGTATAATTTAAGAGGTGATTAACAGCAGCTAATAATTACAATCAGTATCAACATATAGTTCTGTTTTAAAATACCAACACCATGCAATCATACAAGATACGCTATCTTCTGCGCAAGCCTATTACAGCAAATACAGATCTAATTCAAATATAAAAAAGTAAACAGGGTTCATTGAGAGGAACAAATCATACCTTTCCTCATTTCTACACTGGAAGCATTTGACTGCTGAACTTGCCACCAGAGCTTTGTTTCCTAATTAACAGGACTGATATGTTTTCACCTTTAAAGGCCTTACAGCTCCCCAGAGTAATCAATCTACTGCAGCTCAATTACTGCACCAAGCACACACCACAGCCAGTGAAGGAGCCTTGAACGACTGCAGCAGGAGCGGAAAGATATGAATATGCATAAACTCTAAGTGGGTGATCGAATCATCACAGAGGGTCATGAGAATTTGCAGCAAAATAATGAGAAGAATTAATCATTGCAGATTCACAAGGCACTTAGGAAGTGAGTTCGTTTTTCAAACACGCATTAGAGTCGAGGAGAAAAATTGGCTTTTGGCCAACTACGAATTGATTCAAATTCCTCAGAAATTGAAGTTTTCAATGTAAGAAAAAAAAATTCAAACTTATCTTCGTTTCTGATAACACACTAATTATTGTAATGGCCTCATAATGGGCCTACCGAAAAGTATAAGTCAAAAACTTTGGAAATCCACACAGCTGGAATCTGTGAGGATACTTGCTTGCTTCTATTTCAGTGGGACATTAAACAGAACTTGGAAGTCTTAAAAATGTGTTATGGTAACTTCATGTAAACAAGCACTTAACAATTGGCACTTCTAACAATTCTAGATGATCGCCTAGGCTCTTAGAATTATTTTAATGAGAATATGTTAGATCTATAAAAATCACTTTAGAGCAACAAAAGTAGAATTTTAAGACTACAAACTCCAAACTAACACAACTGAGTATAAAATGTCTTCTGTATGCTACGCTCAAGAACAGCTCACCGCAGGAACGCATCTATCCTCACAAAAATAGTAAAATGCACTGTAAAACACAGTGTGATTTAACCGCACTCAATGCCCCCCCACCTTCATCATAGTTATTACACATGTACTGTACAGAGCAAAAAGGCATACTGACTTCAGTACAGTCCATTTTAATATTAAACATATTGCCTAAGAAACCGTTGATCTGAAAAATCCAAATATTCCATTCATCCCGTTCTATCATTTCAGTTGTCTTGAAAAGACATAATCTGATTACCACATTCCCATCAGTGATTCTGGTGCACCACGTATCAGTGTTAGAACAGCACGTACTGTTATTCTGCATGGCAAAATGCCAGGCTGCACTGGGTCACATATAAATAATTCCTATTTGAAAACAATGGTTTGACAACAATATAGCACATAATAAATCTACCTCATGTTTTCTTCAGTTGGTACGGATTCTGAAAAATTACTACTAATCAGCCATGAAAAGAGACTTGCATCCCTTGAGACTTCCATTTGTTTCTTGCATCCATGTATTTTAAGTTAGCTTACACTTCAAAGTGTAAGCAGACTCAAAATAACCACCTGAGAACTTTACTGAAAACGGCAGTCTACTCACTTTAAGAATATCACATCAGATTTTGGCATTGCATGGTAGTGCCCCAATTAGCAAGGACAAGAAGGTGAACTCTGTATAATTGACTACTTCTAAAAATCTCTTTTAATACTGCATGTTCTAACTCTTATCTGGAACATGCAGTATACTATAAACTCTCAATTATTTATGGGCAGTTTATCCTATTTGCAGATTAACTGAGCCATGGATGCAAAAAGACAGCGCGGTTTCCCCTCAAATCCAGTTTGGATTTATTAGACCATGTGCAGGGGACTGCAAGAACACAGCTGTAGCACTTCACACGCCAACTTGGATCCAGGTGCAGTTTAGCCACTTCCACACAACACAAGACCTCAACCAGTAAGCCCACAGGGACTCAGCTGGCTGCCTACCAAGCCTACTGCGCTTGCACTGTACATTCCCGTAACGCTGCTGTTACTAAAACACTATACAAAGATACTCGAGCACTTCCACCCCAAATCAGCACAGGTCCAGGTTTATTTTCACCACCCAGGAGAGGCAGTACCAGATTCAATCTAGATTTATGCTCAATCACCTAAAAGATGGCAAGGCCCTAGTATACAGTACCTCCATTACTCATAAAAGGAAGAGAAAGACTTTTGCAAAAATAGTATGTTAGACTTCCAAATATAAAAATTCTGGACTGCATTTCAGGAAAATTAAAGAAAACAACGTAACTTCAGGAAAATGTCTACATTTAAGGTTTAACTCTTGGTTTTAATCTTTCTAAATCACAAATTACTCATGCTTTTATGCATGAGACTACTGAATGTATCTGTACCACAGCATTAAAAAAAAAGGTTGTATACAAGTTATTCAGTGATTTGTTTTAATATAACATGTTTTTTCAATTTTTCAATATAGTGTTCACACTATAACTAGGTTCTCTAATAACAGTAATACCCTGCTGAGGAAAATTACATTACTGTACAAGTGGGAAAGTGAGTCTTGTAAGATGTGATCTGCCTGTTGTGTCACACCCGCACCTATTGCAAAGCTAATGAAGGAGGTTTTTGAGTCCCAATATACCAGCATAATATCACTTTAGATGATTTGTATAAGGAGTTTCTGAGATCATATTGCTACGTGGGAATCAAGAAGTCAAGTCTCACAATGCTCACCTCAAAAAAAAAAAAAACAAACCCAAACAACCCAAAACACAAAAACCCAACTACCAAACAGTACAGATGCTGCATTTAAGATAAATTAATCCTAAAAACACTGAACATAGAATTAAATCAACTTTGACATCCATTTTATCACACAAAGTAAACAAGTAATGTAGGTTTACCACTCTTGAGACAAAAATGGGAAGAATGAATTCTGTAACTGGTAAAAACAACACAGGAAGTAAGGGATAAGTTCCTGATCCCTCTGTCTTATGGAAGTTGTATGCAGGAGTAATAAGCTAAGGGCAGTAGAATACAAGGTATAGAACAGGTACATTTAGTTTTCCCTTGGCAGATGTCAATAACATCACTTCTCTTTCTCAGAAAGCTAATGCCATGCCAAGTATTTGAGGACTTAGCTACAAGCTGAACATAACAAGAAAAACTTGTAATGAATCACCGATACTTTTCAAAACTTAGATTTTACAAGTTCATCTTTGTTTAAAGTCAGAATTTATCAGGTTCCGCGTTGCCAGCTCATGTAACATGCTGCCCTCTGGTGGCAATATTAAAGTTAAATTTAGTGCTTTGAAATACAAATTGGGCAGTCATTATTTCTGAATGCTTTCTTACAATTAAATGAGGACTGCTTAAAGGTTAAATATCTACAAATTCTAAAGCATGACCCTCACCTCTGTGGTCAGCCAACACCTAGAATTTCCACCTCCTTCCCAATTCCTGTCTTATCTTTAAGCAGTAAGATACAATATAGTTAGATTACTCTAGTATTAAAGAATGCATTTGGAAACAGTAACAACATGGACCACAAATGGATTTACCCCTAGAGCATTCACCATCCCAGCGTGTAAGTGGTGCTGGATGGCCACTTAAAAGAGTGAGATCCCAAAGCTCTGAGCAGCTGTTTTATGCACAGTAAGACAATCCTTTTTACAACTAAATGATCCTTCAGAAAGAAGCCTAGGACACTAAAGGGGCTACAGAGGGGTTAATTATCAAACAGTAGGAAGGTGCTTTATAAGGAACCTATACCCCAAAAAGCACCCCAACGCTTTTGTGGCCTTATTTTTGAAGTCAAGGTGCACAGGCACAAAACAGAACTTGACAGCAATTTGTTGACATGTACCCATTGAAGTGCAATCTTTCTGAAAAACTTACTGGGAAGATGCACATCACTAGAGCTCGAAGTGTCTTGAAAAGTCCTGCAGCTGCTTTGAACAGTTACAAAGGACAGAGCACCCAAGGGAAAAGGAGATTAAAAACCCCAGAACTAAGGATCCATCTCTCCAGCAGAATCCACAGCTCAGGCAGGCAGCCATATCATACTTTTCATGCTCTTTTATAAAGCCTGAGACTCCATTAACTGAGACTTTTTATTCGGATTATATCTTGGGATGCCCAGAAGCCCCAAGAACTGTGGCAGAGCCAGTGTTCCTTACTGCGCAGTTGGGGCACAGTCCAAGGGTTTGCCAGAAGGAGGTAAAAGCCGTGAATCTTCACTGGAGCCACGTGTCCTGCCCCTTCTCTCTCTCTCCCACAGCTGAACCAACATGAGCCTCACATCTCTATTTTCTCATGGGAGAAACTGGCTAAAGTGCCAGCTTCACGCAGCTGAAAGGTCACAGAACTTTGATTTCAAGGAACTTGAAGGAATACTGGTTTTGATACAAGTTAAGATAAACCTAATTGTTGGGGTTTTTTTAAAGACTCTCATGAACTAGAAATCCTGCTCTTTTGCAAGTTCGAGCCTTGTGTGTCACTTTACCTTACTATGAAAGGTATTAACATCCTAGGATTTTCAAGTTTTATTAACTAAATCCCTGCTAACTATACTACGAGGTCAAATAACTGTTTGTTTGCCAGCAATTAGTTGTGCTTAGGCAGGGTGTGGAGGGGAAATAAAAAACACTTCCGAAAATCAGTTCAAATTTGGGAGCTATTAAGAATCTCATCTTTCCATGAGATTTTCATTTTTACCCTTTATAATATTAAAAAGGCCATCTTCCTTCCCTTATCTGTGACCAAGTAGTACCGCTGTTGAAGCTACAGGGGTTTTGAATATTCATTATCCATTTAAGCAAAACTATGAAAGAAGCTGCCTGAAGAGAAAATTAAGTTACAGCTGAAACAAAACCATTGAATGACCATCCAGCTACATGTAGCAGAAGTGCTCCATTGCTCAGTCAAAACCGTTAGTCTATTCAGATTTAATCCTAAATAATGAATCCATTATTGCATTCTATTTATATGCAGACAACTTGGAATAACAAAGACAATACTCTTAAGATGAAAGCTTGGCATAGGGCTATATAATCCCCTCCATATGGGAAACAACTTAATAAAACCAACTCCCACACCAGGAGTCAGTGATACACTAGCACAACTCAAGTGAGATCAGCTTCTGAACAGTGATGGTGTTTAGTAGTGGTTTGACCAGTATCCAGAAAACTGTTTTGCTTAAGGTCGATCACATTAACCATTACTAAAAATAGCAGTCTGGAGTGAAGAAGAATGCACAAAGTTATTCACAAATACAGCTAGGTATCTTTACTTCTTGACAATCAGTGCATGTAAATGGATTCAAACAAATGATATTACAGGGACACAAAGATAAGTATTGTGTGCTATAGGAGACTGCATGGTCACCCTGAGTTCATGCAAATGATTCTATTTTGCCTCTAAAAGTGTTAGACACTGCCCAAGCAGAAAGCACTCAGCAAGCTCTGAACTGCATGTTTCAGATAAGACTACAATTAACAGTCATACACTGTTGTTGAACTACCAATGAAAAAACAAATCTGCGACACTGCCCAAGCAGAAAGCACTCAGCAAGCTCTGAACTGCATGTTTCAGATAAGACTACAATTAACTGTTGTTGAACTACCAATGAAAAACCAAATCTGCTAAAATTGTTAATGTCTCTTGCAAATGAGAGAAAAAAATTCTTAAGTATTATGTGTAGTTTTAATGCAAGGTAGGAAAGTAACTGATGCTATGATTAAAACAAGTGCAAACATGCCTAAGGTTTGGACCTCAGACTTAAGCGCAAACAAGTGAAAAGCCTACTGATAGGCATCAGTGTTTTCTTAGAAAAAAATTACATAAGCGACACTGAATTCTGCAAACAGTACTTCAAAGTGCACACCCTCCCATCCACAATTCAAAAAAGAAGAACAGATAAGATAACCAAGATTCTAAAAGTTAACACTAGATTCTTTTCAGCATGAATTAAAAACAAGTTCAATGTTTCAGGTCAAATTTAACTATGCATTCTACTGGGAGAAATCCAACAGCCATGCTCAGAGTGTACATTACTGAACATCTCCAAAACATAATCAAGATTTTTTTTTTTTTTTAAACAGAATTGTAAAGAAAGAAATGCAGTAGTGATGCAGCTTAGAAATCACTGAAGAAAAAAGGCACAAAAATTAAGTTATGTTTTGATAGCTGGCTATCTTGATAGCTTTAGACAGAGGCTAAAAGGAACTCAAGAACATCAAGAAAACCTGTTCAAATAAATATGACACCACTGAAGAGACTAGTATAACTGGCCTTGCACAGCAGTCAAATTATAACACTGTGCTTACCACTCCCCCCCTCCCCCCCAAATAATCCTTCTATCCTCCCAATGATGCAGAAACTCTTCTCACCCAATCCCATTCCATATTAAACATGACGATTTCACTCTGTGGCCACGCTGAATTCTTAGAAGCCTCCACAGAAACTATAAAGGAAGAGCCTACATCTACTTCCCGTTCCAACTATCAATTATCTATTGTGCAAACAGGGTATAAACATCCCCTAACAGCCTTGCACAGGATAAACAGCTAACAGGATATTCTCCACTGCTAAACATTTCTATCCAAGATGTATGTTACGAGACATAATCCTGAAGAATACAAACATTTTTAAAATGTCTTAAGATCCAAGCACTGCACAGGTCAATGTACTGCTATGGCTAGAGATTGACTAGGGCATTACACAGTGCTGGAAATTAGGTTTAAACAAGGGAAATGGCTTAAATAACATTAATGACAGAAGCTGGTTTGTTCATATAAAGAAACCGCTAAAGACTCCACCATTAGCTTGCAAACATCTGCAACAGACATTTATGACACAAGGTAAGATAAAGTTGGGTCAGAAACAATGTCAAACTGATCAAAACAAACTCTAGAGGCCTGTCTTGTCACTTTTGACAGAGAAACATGTATTTTCAACTAGATAGATGAAAAAAAAACATTAGGAAAAAAGTCTCCTCTGGCCATTTAACTGCTTCTGGTACAACACAGGAGACATACACCCATGTGCTGCTGTGTTTCAGTATTACATCCACATGAAATGCAAGTAGTCTGTACTCTGAATGGCACTGACAAGGACCGCGAGACTTTTATGGTTATCTGCTTGTGCTTTACAACGGAGATCTGTCTGTTAACTTATGTAGCACCACCAGTTTGTAATGCCACATTGCCTCTCCTGAATTCCCCAGTAACAAGAACTTGGTATTCAGCGTACAAGAGCCACATAGTTACTAGCCTTGTACGGGCTGCAGGGACAGGTATTAGTCTGGACATAGACTAGAGACAATAAAGTTAAGAATTACATGCCAGATCTATAGATGCTGTAGAAATGCTCATGTGGTAAGCAGCCTAAGCTTCCCAAGGTAATAGGACAGACTTGATAACAAGGCAATGCCTGTACCAAAGTAGCTGTTCAGAATACGTGGAATGTGGTTAGATAACCCACTAACTGAGAACAATACAGTAACTCGTATAGCTAATAGTGTCTCAAGAATAATTAAAATGGATAAAAAGCACTCACTATACAGTTTCTTTACACCTGTAGGATGCAAGCTGTACAGTGATGACACTTACTAATGTCAAACCAAGAGATATATAAGAATTAATACATTTTCTATAAACTAAAGACTTGAAGACACAGTGTGAGCAGTTCAGAAAAAAAAATTAAAGACTGCTATAACCTTGCTTTTTTACAAAGCAGAGTCATTTAATTCAGAACACTTCTGAAATTATTTTAATTTTTTCCATGAAGAATTACCTCAGAAGGTTTTTAGAACTGCCTGAGAAGTTTCCCTTACTACTTCAGAAATCACTGATACAAGCAGCCATGCTAAAGAACTAAAGAAGATGAGTTTACCCCATTTTCTACTCTAAAAACATGCATTAAAGCATTTTTGTTAAAATAAATAAATAAACAAATTTTCGGCGACTAGTATTTCGAGCAGCCGTTTATGTTTATAATGAGATAGACTGCTTCCACATATTGAGGTAGGCTACAGAGGACTATAGGATTCAAGTGATTTGAGGAAGGGCTTCCATGAACAATCCAAGATGATTATTTCTAAACCCCTAACAGTCTTGATTCTTTTGCCATGAGTACTCTTATCTCAGATTCAGAAAGCAAAGTCTGAGAACCAGCTCTGTAATGAGAAAAAACATTTAATCCACAAAACAAGTTTGGCCAGGAAAAATGGATATTCTTCCTAATTCTACTTTGGACAGATACCTCAAAGTTGGATCTAACTATTTCTCGTAGATGGGTGGAAAAATAGTTTAAGCCCTATTACTGGATACTGTGTAGCTTCTTTGTTGTCACTTTTCCTGGCAATCACACTTACATTACTTCCTTCAATACCCAGAAATACACTTCCATTACTACTTTGTTTTGTATAGCAGCCACTAAGCAACGCAACACAGGCACAAATGCAGCAGGCCAAGGCTTTATTAATCAACTACATGATCTCTGTATAGTAGAATCCCTCTTTTGGGAAAGGAAAGAAAACAAGACACGAGTTATCTGGGAATGTTCTAACCTGTTATATCTATGCATTTCCACACGTATACACGCATGTGCTTTACAGTAAAGTGTCTTTCTCCAAAGCACCCTTTTTGAGGAATATTTCCTATTAATGGGTAAGAAGGACAGAAGGCTGATAACTGAATTAAAAATAAATTTTAAACATTAGTTCTATCATTCTATAAGACTTTGTTAGATACAGAGTTGAGAAAAGAACAGAGGCCTAATAGGTGCAAATAATTCTTAAATATTTCTGAAGCTGTATTCATGTAAACTTTTGTTTGCATAAGTCTTCACTGTAATCTAGTTAGAATCTACATCTATCATTTTGCTCTGGAGCTATATCGTCATCTCAAGTAAAATCACCTGCTCTTTCAACACTGCTGATGCTGTACCTTATACAGACATGTTTGGCTTTAAAGATTTCTACAGGTCTTGATCCTAGTACTGTACTGGTGAACTACATAATCCATGCATGATACACTACAGTCACCAGTGATTTATCAGCATGGATTAAAAATCCTGCTGAGTAATTAAGGGGATATTTCTTCACCCCAAAATCCCACAGCTTTTTTTCCCCTCATCACCCAATAACCTCCAAACAAATAGAGAAAGCCCCTTTGACCCAGTAGTTCTATCTAAAGATTCTGATACTTTTGGAAAAGATGAGCATTCTGAGACTCAAATGCATAAAAAGTATTTTGACAATTTATCTCAAACCTAAGGAAGTAGAGTGCCTGCTTCAACACTTAATACAAATGCATTTGAAAACATCTGATATAATAATCCAGATGCAAATTCAGAGACTTGCAATGTCTAGCTTTTTAGATCCAGTCTATTTCCATCAATGCAAAAATTCAACAGTATAAATACATACTCTTTCTAGTAAAAAAAAAAAAACACAACAAAACCCAAAAAACCCACACTTCACTTTCTTAGCCCTTAATCTCCCAAAGAAGCCAGTAAAAACGTTCTCCATTGCCACCACATAAGATAACATGAGTAGACACAGGGCCACAGATTTCTTCTGCTTAAAATTTCATCTAATTTTAGCTGAATTACCTCAAAAGTTGTTCTTCCTGTTTGGTTTCTACATCCTCAGGCAGTCACAAAACCATCATTTTCTTCCAGTCCTGAAATCAAGTACTAAAGGCTTGCTAGATTTGTCTCCATTTTGCATACTTCTTGTTCTTTCCTCAAATGTTGCCCATTCTGTGTGATTTCCTCATTCCCTCCTGTTTTTTTGATACTGAACAGTCCAGAACCAGCATTAAAATGAAAACAGTCTCTTCTTTTGTCCTCAAAGTGGTATCTTTCACTTACCGTGCCTACTATTTCTCCTCACTTATTTTTACTGGCTCCTCACTTATTTTTCCTCGCTCCCTTCAGTGGCAGGG
>NW_009199379.1:12424-20968 GCF_000690835.1 Fulmarus glacialis | reverse complement strand
CCGCCCCGTCCTCCGCCCCGCGGCAGAGGGCGGGCGCGCCCCGCCGCCCCGGTGCCCTTTGCTGTAGCATCTGGATGGTGCTACGCGTCAAAGAGCGCTGGAATGGCAAAGGCGTCGCCAGCAGGGCTCTGTCTCCGCCTGCCTCGGGCTTTTTGGTTTTTTGCCCCGTAGCTAAAGGCGTGGCGCCGCCCGCAGCCACCCTCCGCCTGAGCCCGGCGGGGCCGGTGTCGGCAAGCTCTGTGCGTGGCGCGGAGATGCCTGGGGCTAGAATCTCTCTCCTGTGCGCTGCCTGTCCGTCCTGAGCGCCCCTCCGGACTTTCCCGCTCTTTGCCGTGCAGAGACGGCACTAGCGTACTGCGTTGGTTACGCATCAAAATAACAAAACGCAATTGTGACCGGATATTTCACTGATTTACATTAAAATAGTCAAAGTACACAACTAGCGAGCAATTTGAGGGGCCTACTTGAAAACTAACCAGAAAAATCGATGCTCACCTTGCATTTTTGTATTTGATTTAAAAGCCATACTGCTACCATTAACTTACCTCAAACAGAGACTGAAGAGTGACCAGCTCAGCAATTAGATGCCAATGAACAGAAGTGAACAGAACATCTATCTCATCATATGCTTCATATTCATGGCCAGGGGTTTTGTGCTGTTTGTGCAATCATTCAAGCAAATAATGAATCAAATTTCAATGCAGAGGAAACTTTTGCTCTATTTACAGCTTTACAAATCACGCAGAAGCTTTTATTTTGGTAAAATAAACATCTGATGCTCATGTTTACCAAATATCCTGAATTCAGATTATTTTGCTAAAAATTAGCTACAGGGAAGGAGCATTCATCACTGGTAGTGATTAGTGTGACAAACCCCGTACTTGGCTATAGCAGGTGAAGCTGCCTCAGAAAGCCCAGATGGTTCTTTCACAATCTGCAAACCTCTCCATAGAACCATAGAATGGTTTGGGCTGGAAGGGACCTTTAAAGATCATCTAGTCCAACCCCCCTGCCCTGGGCAGGGACATCTTTCACTACACCCAAGACCAAGGCGCTACTGAATTAGGTGCTGTACGTAAACAGCTAACGATGGCCATGCTGCACATTGATTGATTAGTTAAGGAGGGTTTTGCTGTCCCGGCACTGCTGAGGGGAAACCAACCAACATTTTCAAATTTGTTCAACCTGCTTTTGAGTAATGAGCTCAAGCCACTTAAGTTCTACTGAAGTTCATTGTAAGTGGTAAGCCTATGCTTGGTCTGAAAATTAATCCAAAAAATCACCTGAATCCTTTAATCTAATTTTTGAACAGTGTGTTTACGCTTTTTCTGGGAAGTACTTCGAAGCCAGAAGGAAAAGTAAAGGCATTAATTCCCTCACACCTGAACCAAGAGCCACCTATGACTTTAGGGACTTGCAAGCTGCTTATCTACAATTCACAGATGTTTCATCAGTCTGACCTGGGTGAACAACTCACACCCCAGTTTCCATTAGTTAGTGAATAAATTACTTTATGCCAGCTGGGCTTTTCTGTACTAGAGGTGTTGCTGCCTCCCTCGCTGCTCACTATCCAGCAATGCGGCCAAGAGTCACTGAGCCAAAGCACCGAGATGACAGGGACTGCCACAGCACCGTGGTACAGCCCTTGTTCTTTTTCTACCCCCTCTCTCTCAAAAAGAGAACAGGGTTGACTTTGGTTTTCTTTGATGTATAAGTATCTATATACCTATCTATACAAAATTAAGAACTTGGAGCGTCTGCTCAAACAGTTGATTTCTATCTATTCCCAGTAAAAACACCCAACAACCAAAACGCCACAAAACATTCAATGCTGTCTCAATGTCCTATTCTGCTCTTTCAGAGCTCTTGATATTCACATCCAAAATAATATACACAATGTTGTTATTGGCTGCAGGTAAATAGCTGTAAAGAGAAGTCTAATAAAACATTGCTCAGGTTTCTACAGATGCGTTTTTGCCTTTCAGATGAAACATATTTCTCAAGGCTCTTACTGTAAAAATTAGAATCCTATTAAGATGCGGTTAAAACAACCAAACCACCATCCCCCCAAACCCCACAACACCGACCTCGACAACCTAATTAAGGACCTGTACCTGACATTCCTTTAAGAGTTTCTGCTACTGTTGAGCGCGGTTTTCTCAGGCAACAGCAGAAGAAACCCCTGGATACAATCTCAGCAAACTGGCAGTTCTGGAAGAAGCCTGTTACTGCACGAGGAAGGAAAAGAAGCAGTGAATGAAAATGAGTGCATGTGTGGGTATTTCTCAACAGAACCAAGGAGTCAGCACTTCAGCTTTTTTACTTTCTCATTTTTTCTTGTCTTCCAGTTCTGTTTTCCTTCACAAACAGGCTTGTAGTGGTCCTCCTTTTGAAAACTCTGCAGGTAGCCTCATCCAGCTTACAGCGAGCGAGACATTAGTCTGTCACAATTAAAACAAAAAAATGACGATGCAGGACATTCCTTTGAAATCCATGAAAGATATGTCTCTGGGTGCTGTACTGCTTCCATCACATTCCTATCCTAGTGCCTACTACATGACATGATTTGGCAGAAGCAAGTCAACCTCTGGCTTTTCTCAGCTAACACAGAATACACCATCGTTCTCCGTAGATTCCTCAGCTTTGCATAACTAACAAGCTTCCCCTCTGAAAGCTTACTCCTATCACATGCGTAATGTCTTCCACCTCACAGAGAATGGAGGTGGAAAATGTTGCATCTGTCAAGGGATAAAGACTCTGATGAGAATTCCCAAAAGAAAGAAGAAGAAGAAAAAAAAACACACGTGTGAGAAATTGGTAACACACATCTATTCCCCCTGATGCGTACCTGCCTGAAGAATTTGCTGCCCAAAGTAGAATGTTTTAACAGTGGTGAGTGGATGGTCCTGCCCTAACTTGTTAACGATGCAAAGAACAACTGTCACATCAACTTTCTGAAGCATGCAGAAAACCATAAAATGCATATACATCCTAGAGGAATGATTCTTCAAGAGCCATTTGCTTACCGAGGCTATTATGGTAATAAACTATCATCTATTTATTCCTTAAATCTTAGGGGGAAAAAAAAAAAAATCCCCTTTTCTAAAATGCTGAAGCAAAGCATGTGATGAACATTTTCAAGTCACGTTACAGAAATAAAGGCATGCATAATATTACCTTTATGCAGATACAGAACCATGATGATCTATGATGGTAAGAAAGGCTTGTTGAGAGAGGCCGTATCTTTTACTAGAACAATAGAGAGCTGGAAAAAACCTCCATAGGCTCTTCTTCAGGTTTGAAATGCATAAAAACCTTTTCAGTCCTGACCAGAGTTGGCAAACTTCTACCAGCAAATAATTTATTTGTCAAGAAATGTAGTTTTAGGGCAGACAAAACTCTGCCAAATCTGAAATATTCACCATCAGTTACAGCCAAGAAGAGAAAGAGCTGGAATGTCAAAAGGATTTATCTTATTTCTTCTGAAATGGAAACAGTGACCGAGCTCATAAACAAAAGCCCTGACACAGACACGCAGACACATGCACACGATTCACGTTCCATTCACAAAATAGTGGGCAATCCTCCACAACCTAAAGCAGGGCAGCTGGGAAGTTTGGGCTCAAATGTCCTTCTAACATTTGGTACATCTGAGATTTCCATATTCTGGAGAGCATCCTCACTGTCTTTTGACCATTCTGAGGTACAGGTTTCTTGCTTGCACCGGTAACCTGTGCTATATTTTAACCTCACTAGATCGGTGAAGGAGACTGAGCCAAAGTCAGATTTTGTATGACAATATCCAAGAGTGGGGGGAAATAAAAGGAAGAGGGAAAAAAAAAAAGCACAGATTCCTTGCATTTCCATGCCACAGCTTTTAAAAAGATAATTTGGCTTTAAAAATAATAATAAAAAAAGTAAAAGATTTTTTAGACTTCAACTCTTAACTCCCTTATGTTCAAAATATCTGTTTCGACATGATGTTCTAATATATGTGCAACCAAACACCCATACGCAGCAGTATTTCTTGTTAGACTCAGCAATAAAGATTTCTTTTTGAAAAACATCCATTTTCAAGCCAGTATATGATTTTGAGCATTTTCATATGATTGGAATCAAAAGGGAGCCAAGGTGAACTAAGAAACAGCATAAACAAAATAGATGCTTAGATGACATGATTTATTAAATGAGACTAAGTGATTTACTGTTTGCAATTTATAAAAAGGAAAACAATCACAACAACATTACAAATCTGATTTCTGGTGTATTTTTAATCTCAAGAGATAAATGCTGTACAAAATGAACTGAAATAAAAACACGCAGCTCGTTCAGTAGTGAAATACAGCTGCCTTTAGGATGGGAAGCAGCAAATGTGGATCGGGACAATAAGAACAAACCTCAGAGGAAAACAGGGAGGGGGAAACTATAAATGCTGTATGTGGTAACCATGGTACAGAATTGAGGATGACTCTGTTAAGCCCAACACTAACCCAAAATGCTGGCAGTGTAGAGGCAGAGGCAAACTTCACTCCTCTTGAATCGCTAAATCTTCTTTCTCATTTAACGCTGTCCCATCTCTGACACTGGTGAGGTCTAGAAGGGATTCAATGCTCAGGAACACAGATGCAAAACTGCCTCATGGTTTTTCCTGGGAAAATAGCAGGAGAAACTGCCAGGGATTATTCCCCACAGCTCAGAGGGTGAAACTATGAGCATCTTCCCTAGCAATGAGAGTGCCAGACTCTCTAAGGACAGAGCTTATGACCTGAAAGGTGTTTCTAAGACACACACTAGCTGCAGCTGAGCCCGTATCTCCTTCCCACCATCCCAATCCCCAGCTGGGCTTATTTAACACACTATTTTTCAGGATTTGCAAGAGGTCAGACTGACCCCATCTCTCTGGGCTGTAAGAAATAGCATTAGTGGGGACAGGAGCTTACCATGCTCCTGTGAGAGGAAGAAAGGGGACAAGTGATACAGGACACCAGGGAACCCTACCCACAGCTGATGGACCAGTCGCACGCCCAATGTCTTGCATGTCCTTCTCCCCTCCTGGGTGCTGGTGGGTGCCCCTTCAGGTACAAGAGTTTGTGATTCTTTGTGTTCTTTTCCTTCAGGTTGAACACTTACATGACAACAGGAGCACAGGAAAGTATCAGTTAATACAGCGGGCCGCTTGCCTGCCTGGCAGTTTTGCCCCAGAGTTTTCTTCTTGGCCTCCAAACAGCTCATTATCAGAAGGGAGAGCAACAACTCAGCAGTTGTGCAGCAACATCTTGCTCTCAACACCTCCAGCATACATCAGATGGGGAAATCAGCTTGCAATAAGCAGAAATATTTCCTGACCCAGATTCAGACATTTTATAAACTTTGAGCCTCTTTCCAGCTGTAGAGATAAAACACTGTGCTGAAGCAAGAAACAGTGATAGCTGTCAGAAACAGACCTCTTCACCCTCCCGCGCTGTGTGTGGCACAACTGTTAAGGAAATTTATACCGGATTTCACAACAGAAATGAACGCGTGTTTCGGTTCTGAAAGCCTCTCTACTTGATTTGTTTCATTGTTTCTGCCGAGCAAGGCAGCGCTGACTGCAAAGCCGTGCTGCAATGCAAAATGTTACACAACGAGCCATTTGCCGACTGCTCTGACAAAAAGACACCTAAGAAGAGCAGTGGCATCCTCCCAACTTACGTGTCCTTCTGCAGGAACCGACTGGCGTCTCTAGGCTTACCGAAAGGCTCCCGCAGGATCTCAGCCTGTGCAGCGCCCGTTGTCACCCTGCGTAGGTGGGAGCTCTCAGGGAGCTAGGCAGGGACTTCACGCCCGGTGGCATGAAGCACCGCAGTAACATCCACTGTGGTTGCCCAGAGCACTAAATTAGGAAAGACTGAGATTGAATTTGTAAGACAAATTTAAGAGTTTGATAAAAAAAAAATCCATGTTAATGAATCCCCATTTAAACCCGAATAACAGGGCTCTGTTTGTTGTTGCAAATACAAATTGCACAGGACTATGTTATACTTTAGTTTGAAGCTACATTTAATTCTACTGTATTTGAAAATTTCCTAATGTCGTCTAAGAACAGATATCCACTTTTCTGAAGAAGCAACATGGTTCATTACTGTCCTCATTCACTACCCCATAACAAGAGGGTCTTTATACATGGCTACAACACAAATGCTAATCGACACTTGAGAGTAACGTTGCTAGAGGGGGAAATTGTATGGAAGTGCTTCAGAGCGTTTTTTTTTTAGTTAATAAAGTCTTGTATATTTATTCCCTTTACACTGAACTGATTTCTTATGAAATTCTGACGACACTTCTGAAGGTACTTTCTCCCAGATCATGCACCTCAGGTGAGCAGGCGTGCTATTTTACAGTCACAGTGTAGAGCCACTGCTTGTGGGACACGTTTCATGGCATCTGCGACACCGGGGTTTCTGATGCACTGACACCATGCCCTCCGCTCAAAAATGATGCAAAGGTGATCAAAGGGCAATACTAGTTGTCAACCTTAACTCCAAATTGCTTTTGCTATTTTAAGGGTTTAGATGGTGGGGTAGTAGCAATGTTACCAGGGCATCTGGCATGCTGAATTTTTTCTCCTGTTGCTAAACTAAAACATACTCCATTATCTGAACTAACATGAATGATGAAGTTCAGTTACCCACTTCCACATCCTCCATCCTTTTCCTTCGTCCTGTTGCAGTTCCCCCAACGTCCACCCTGCCAAGTCCTTCCAGCTGTTATCCCTACACAGAGCACAGCCCAGGCTCAGGTGCGGCCAGAGTCGTGGACAGTGAATCCAGCAGTTTGGGGTCGTCCCTGCCTCTCTGCACCCCTGGAAGCAGCCCAGCTCTGCTCGATGGAGGTGGGGGATTTCCTGGGCACTACCTCTCCCCTCCATCCCTGGGTGGCCGAGGCCTGCCCAGCTTGCTCTTCATCCTGCGTGGGCTGAGCCGGACAGCCCTTGGCCTGCCGAGGGGAGCCGGCGCCTTCTCCCAGCCCCTGCAGGGCTGCCTCTGTCTCGCCTGCCCGTGGTTTCCAAAGGGAACCCACCAGAATCCTGAGCCACGAGGGTCGCCGGAGCAGAGCTGTGAGTCAGCACGGTGAAAACTTCCCTCGCTTTCCCCACGGCAGGGCCGTGCTTTTTAATAAATTCAGTAAAAAACCCAAAAATGCGGCAGGGGTTGAAAATGACCCAGCTGTAATAGTATAATTGGATTTGGAAAGGGGAAGCCTGTTTCAAAAGAAAATTCCTGGGATGCTTGTTTTTAAAGTGGTAGCAGCAACCTCGAGAAAACAACAAAGCATCTGCTAGAAAAGGAAGGGTAACGCAAGGTCTGACCTCAGGACTTACCCTAGCGCAGCTCTGTCGCCCTGCAAATATCTCACGTCCTTGAGAGCAAAATCATCTTCAGCACAAGAAAATCAAGGTAAATCGCTCCAGACATTTCTGAGTGCTATTTGTCACAGAGTGCAATTCCCACTGAGGTAAAAAGGGCATATGTAAAAATGGATGGGAAGACAGCTTTCAGCCAACTAAGGCGGGCAATATTTTTTGGGCAACTTTTTAATATGATTTTTGAAATGCTAGTAACTTAACCAAGTTCCAATGCTGCTTAAAGCAGGTTGTTTGTAATTGCACTATGCAGATGAAGGAGCAGGAGTCTCTTTATATGACAATGCTGTATGCTGGCTTCAGCTGAGCCTGGGGGACTACTGTGCTAAACAGTACAAAACTAAACCTTGAATAAATTACGAATCTGAACAAACAAGACAGGCAAAAAAAAGTATTACTAATAATGCTTCGTCTTCAGAGAAAGAGACTGCGACAGAGGCTGTCTTGCATCTAAATTAAAAAGCTTCCAAGAGACTGCATAGTTTTGTTCATAGAGAAATAGGGTGAGCCAAAATTAGAGACAAATTAAGAGATGGCAAAGTGCTGAATGTCTCTATTACCCAAGCGATTTCTTCAGAGGGCCAAATTATTTCTAGCCTCTGGGGGCATTTGGTCTACTCTACAGTATCCATATTCTGTATGAGAAAGCCACAGTTAAAAGCTGCCTCGCTGAGGGATTCAATGAATGCTTCTGCAGATCAGTGACTTTTTTTGAAGTTGAAATAGTTGCTTTTGTATCAGTTGATTTGCTTTCAAATCCTCAGATCACATATGTTAACTGTTGAGCTTTTTCACTCTAAGAATGTACATGAAACATACATAGAGGAAAAATTTTGTTGTTATTTGGGTGGATAAACGTAGAGAAAGACTGAGTTTTCCTCATGATATTCGTTCTCATGAAGCCGTCACTTGCAAGTCAACTGTATCTAACACAAACTGTGCAAATTCATAAAGGACATGCAAACGAAGGAATTGCTGCGTAACAATTTTCAGTCTGGATATGAATATACCCTGTGTTACAAAGTATTTACTAGTGCCAAGAGACAGCAATGAAAGAAAAAACAATAGATAGGTATATTGCAAATACATAATAAAAAAGAAAAGGCTGATAAAATCTCTGGATGCCAGCAGTTCCAGTGTGT
>NW_009199379.1:0-12409 GCF_000690835.1 Fulmarus glacialis | reverse complement strand
CTTCCTGTTTGCCTGAGAGCTTATCTTTGATGAAAAACACAAACATTGTTTAAGGTCTGACTAATACCCACAAAACCAAGGTCAGGCGGAGAAGGACACGAGAACTCCCACTTCTGTACGTTCTCTGATGTCTTACGAATTGGGTAACATTGCTGAATAAAGCGTTACACTTACATCCGAACAAGTGATGACTTGCAATTGCTCAAGTTAGACTTTTTTGCCTAGAATAGGATCACTTTTTACATAGATAGGTAAAATTTATCACCAATCATACACAAGCAAACAGTTCTTACTAGGTTACTTGCAATGACTAATGATGTGTTCGGTATCCCTAACCCTCTTTGGTCTGTATTTAGGCTGACATATAAAGCAGGCTTTTTCTTTTCTTTTAAGAGCTGAGTGACATTTGAAATCAGGCATCTCAGCAAGCTCTTGTACTAAGGATTTCAATATTTACTTTCCATAAATAACCTCTTTAAAATTTTCTGTTTCTTTGCACTTCTCCGCAGGAAAAACAATTTGCTAATATCAAGCATCAAGGAAAATTTGCACAAGGGCAGGCAAAGCGAATTTCTGTTTTGTTCAAACAAGACGCTCCCTTCCTCAATTTTTGACCTCCTTTCTTTGAAGACCCATAAGCTATTAAATTCGATTTTCATCTTTCAAGTTGAATGAAACAGAATTTCTCATTTACCACTTCCAAGTACCCAACTTCGGGAGTAACCACAGAGAGATATACACCAAATCATCTCAAAATTTATACAAAAGTTTAGCTTCAGCCATTGCATGTTTGTCCTCAATGGATTTACTTGTGTATAAAGGTAAATGTGTCCCAAAGCATTGAAAGAGTCAGAGGCCTGAGTTGCCACTAAGTTCACAACAGTACTTCTTTCCTTCTTTGAAATTCTTTCTATCCTCCCTGGTACACTGAATGTGTCTGAGCACGCATTGTTCTCCATCATCAAACACTGAACTGCAAAATCATACTGCAATGTGACTTTTCTATTTGCAGTCCTTTTGATAGGTTTGTTATAGGACACATTGTGAAAGCACCAAGATACTTCACCAAGAGTGAAAAAAGGGTTTTAAAAGAGTTCTGCAGTCTGGTTAATTGGATCATTCATCACCGAAATCTGTCTTTAGAGCATAGTTAGTATTTGCTTCACAGCTGATCATTGGTTATTTTGTGCGGATGAATACATTTATTAAAAAAGATTATTGGCCTATAATTTTACAGATTTCTGCATGCAACCAATTATGTAACTAGTAAGTCACTATTAATAAAACTCCCTTCCATAAATCAACTAGCTTGAAAAAATATTTCAGTCTAGCTTCTTCATTTTAACATTTCTCATGTTTTTTTTTTTTTTACTTTGCATTTTTGGAACCTCTGTTTTTGATGGAGAAGGAAAAGCAGGACTCTGGCCATCTAAAACACATTTCCAAAGTTGTGATAGCTAATCCCTTTAAAGAATAACCTAACTGGTCAAGGCACTCCTATAGCAAAGCGAAGACTTAGTACGCCAACTTCATGGTGCATCTAGCCCCATCAGTTCAAGGGGCAAGGGACCAGAGGTCATTGCTGAACCTTAACCTCTCTCACAATGGCATGCAGAACTGCCTGGCCAATTTCCTCCGGGTTTTATTTAGCAGGCATGTGGCCAGCATGGGAAGCAGCCTTTCCCACAGATGTTTAGTATAAAAGAAGCTATTTATCAGTATGAGTTATACAGTCAGGCTGTGATCAGAATAGATCAGGTCTCTATGTAACACAGCAGTTCCCATGTTCTCTGAAACAATGGGTTACAACAGCTAAATTAAAACTAATTTGTGCCTGAAGCCTGTTTTCTTGCATTATTCTCTCTTAGAGGACACTGATTTACACCCGTTTCTCACCAGGATTGATGTTGCCTGGGAGAATGGGAAGGGTCACAGGACAAATGGTGGCACTGTCCAAGGTGACCAGCTGAACGGACCCTGGGCAAACACCAGGGTTTTCTGACAGACCAAGTCTTATCTCTGCTAACCATTCCAGCAGTTCTCTTTAATACAAGCATTTTTCTTCCCCAAAAGCCTTCTAACATGGTAGTCTTCTTGTTTTCCTTTTTTTAAAAAAAAAAAAAAATCCCAGATATTAAGTCAGTCTAAGTTCCTTTCCCAAAACAATTAGACTCTATCCTCTTACATATTTGCCATTTGTTAGGAGAAGTACCACTGCACTTGTTTCACGTGCAAAAATATCTCAGACATAAATCATTAGGTTCTTCTGGGACCACAAGGACCATGGTAAATTGTCGGATTGCACAAATTCTCCATCAGGCCTATAAATGTCTCTGAATGTAGGACTTACTTCTCTCTAATGTAATGAGACAGATTGATTAGATATGGTTTTTGGTATATATCTTTGCAGCACATTGGAAAACATTTGGATTCAGCCTGCTCTCTCTTCAGTGATTTATATTTACCTCGGACAGACAATTTTCTTCCCTTGCCATACCTGTGTGAGGGCAGCAGTCTTCAACAACCTCACAAGAACTTATTAGCATCTTTGTAGACTTGAACCATTGCCTTGAGTATTCTTACTTCTGTCCTTCACTCCAAAGCCACATGGGTCCTTCATAACCTCAAAGAGCAGGAAAGTTTATCTTGTAAAGTTTGCCTTGCAACTGTGGCAAATATAATCCAATCTATTGATTTGTTGAACTGATTAGACTGAAAACATTGTAAAACAATGCTTCCACCACTTGCAATTAGAAAAAAAATTACAAACTTTCTGGGGCAGGCAGGGGGGAATTGATATGAGTTTAAGCAGCACACTTCATTTCTGGGACTGTAACTGAGCCATCCTAAACCTGGGCACTTTCAGACCCCAGGTTTTAAAACGAGTCCTTGCAGAGGGGTTTGAGAAATTGATGGTTTTATCCTCATTTTCTTAATTTCTAGAGCTTTTCTTAAATTCTAGAGCTTTTCAAAAGCCTCCAGGCTTTCGTTTGAGTCAGAAAAAGTAGAACTCCCTGGATGAGAGCTACAGAAATCTGTCTCCTCCCCCAGTCAAACCAGCTCTATCCTTTTTATTCCCCAGGATTCACTGACCCAGCCCGTGCCTGTTGCCCACGCTGAGGCCGGATGGTCCCAGGGCTGACAGAGGGATTGTGAGACCCAGGAGAGCCACCGGCTGCTCCAGCCCTGGCTCTGCTGCTGCACCAGCCCTGAAAACTGCTGGATGCAATGTTGCGCTCAACTCTGGACCTCTGAGCCCATGGAGATGGAGCGTCAGAGCTTTCGCCAAGAAACCCTAGTGAGTTTCAAATTAGCATAGTAGAAGAGAGATGCTTCAAAGGCTTAGGCATTTAACCACATTTGGGCAAAATTTCATGAGCAAAGCAGTTTTTCCGCAGAGACACACACGGCTTTCCCTATCCAGAAGTCAAGTTGCTGCTACAAAGCATGACAATCTTGTCCTGTCCCAGTAGAACGCTTGTAAGAATTCAGGGACATGGGAAAACGCATCATGCCACAATTATCTTGAGAACAGATGACTTTTTTTTTGGCAGAAATGTTGAAAAAACATATAAGTAACTGTAAAATAAAACTGCAAGTATTCACCCTGAGGCAGAGGCCTGGCATAAGAAATTTCAGAGCACTGAAAAATAACTTACCCCAGCAGAAGCAGGATTTTACAAGGGAAATTGTTGGCCAAATGTAACTATTGGCAGCATTGCCAGCTCCGCTTATAAGAAATAATGTGCCTGTGCAAATCAGCCAGTTCTTGAAAATTTACAAACCCCAAATGCTGTACCTCAGTCATATAGCCAAAAGGAAAGTTTGTTACTTCAAGAGATGCTAGCCATATTTTGAGTAATGTCTTTTCAGGAAAGGCTTACAAAAAATTAAGAAAAAAGAGAAGTCAGCTGGCACAGTGTTAGTAGAAGACACTTGGTAATGCCTCCAGCTGCTCCACTACCCCTCTTTTCTACTCCCCCAGTTTCAACTGGAGTTATGTCTTTCCCAGGCCAGTGAGGCCCCTTCGGGTCAGGACTGTTACCACGTGTTGTCTGTCTCCTCATTTTCAGCACAGCTCCTTCCGCACACCTCTAAAGCGGTCACACAGGCTTCCTTTGCGCTCGAGCCTCTCCTCAGCACGTGCGTACTGATGTCACTGCAATGTCACTTCTCAAGGGCCTGTGGAGAATGAGGGCTAGACCGTGCTTTGAGCCTCTTGGCATGCAGATGCCTGCCATGTCCATGTCCTTCATGGGTGCGGGTTGATGTTTTGCTCAGAGAGAACATGGTGAACATCTTAGTGCAATCCCTTTGGCACTTTGAGAAGCAAGATAATACTATCTTTCTCTTCTTTGTTCTGCACTCTCTTGTAGTATGCGTAGTATTCAGAAAAACACTGTGAATTTCTAGTTGTCTTTATCAAATGTCAGAGGATACACAGGAGCTCACCTTCAAGACACAAATCTATACGAAAATGGACTTTGGGGGTTTTGCTGTGCACTGCTATAACTTGCTTGTTACTTGGGAAATGTGATCAGTGCTGCTGTAGGCTAGGTGTGCACAGGACTGCAACCTCTATTTCAACCAAGCCTGGATACCAAAAATTTGCGTTCACTTATCACAGACCAAAAAGCCAGTGCCCCAAGTAATAATTTGCACTGCAAGACACAACGTTCCCACTTCTTTGGCAGCTTTCATACTGGCCCCTATTTCTCCCCTTTTGTAGTAATGAGGAGTCACTAAAAAACAAATTTCTTAAAATACACTTTTGCTGTCTTGCTTCTAGCAGACTCAGTGTAGCAGGCACCCTGTCTGCAACCTCTGCAGTCTGGACTCTTCTCCATTTGTGCATGCTGGAATAGTAGAAGATCTCTGTCTTTTGACATTCACCCAAGTATTTATTGTACATGTCCACATCTCTATCCTGCTTAGAAGAGTCATCATAGAAAAAAAGGGAAATAATAGGGGGTGGAGAAGTCAATAAAGGGAGAGAGTAAAAAGAAAAAGAAGAATCGGCTCATTTTTGACAGATAGAAAAATGTAGCAAACCTAAGAATCTCCTCAGATCCGGAAAGTAAAGAGAATAATTTGAGAAAGATATAGCTATATATTGCAAGGGTAAAATAGGATGCATTTTAATATTTTTAAGCTAGCTCATGTTTCACCTTTAGTATTCTTACAATAGACAGACGAGTATTCTAGCATTAAATACATTTTCCCCAATATGCTCTTTTATATTTTACACACAATTTGAAACATCTGGTAAATGACTTGTTTTCCTGAAGCACAGCAGAGAGCATGCTTGGATGATCCACTGCTGTTTGTGAAATGTTTCTCTCTGTGGAACACTTCCCTTCTTCCATTTCCTCTCCATTTTTGCTATTTGCTTATTCTGAAAATAATAACACTAATCTGAAAGTACCATAACAGATTAGAGTATTGATTGTGCTGTAAGAATGAAACAATAATATACAACAGATGCCATGTTTTACTACTGACAGATTACAACGTTAATAAGATAGGGTCTTTAGAAATAAGTATGGTTCTCTTGAGGGTAATGAATTGAGATGCCACACTACTGTAGTACAGAACATTGTGCCATAGCTTATTTGGAATTCGTTATTTATTTTAAGAGTGGTTATTTTTTGACAGGCAGCTTGGTATAGAGGTCTTCTCTGACTCTTATTATTTGGGAAATGTTGTTGAATGCCATTTTTCTTTTAATATGTGCCCTAGTCATCTTTCCCACTCACTTCCTAGGTGATACATGAGATTTTTCAGTTTTCAGCTACAGTTATAAGTAGCCCCTAAAACTGGGTTGTCTTTTTGTTGCAGTAAAACATATAGCCTTTATAGTACCGAATAGCCTTCTAATGGCTGCTGTTTTGAGGATGCCACAGTCAGCCTTGCAATAATTGAGAAGGAACATAATCATAAACAAGATAGGACTTCTCTTCTAGCTAGCCTAGATGAAATACGTTAGGCAAGCATTATGGGAACTAGAAACACCATAAGAGATACCAGAATAAACAAATCTCTGCAATGCATTTATATATCTAGCAAAGTATTATGTTGAGTGCTCATTCCACTTCCTAAGCCTTGCAAGCCCCATACTTGTTTTTTTAACAATTTTAGACCTGAAATTGGTTACATTCTTAGCAATAGAATTATAGCAGTCAGCATGCTCAAAGAAGTTGCATTCAAGTGCAGCAAAATAATACTGACCTTATACAAGCCTGTATTCCACTGAGCCAAATTCATCCCTTTAGTCATTTTAGTGCCATCTGCATGCTAGCATACACATTTTTTGTCTAGAAGAAATTAAGAATGAGGTGAGCAGAAAGTATCAGCCACTGCAAGCCCAGTCTTGCAATCCATCCAAGAATGGTGCTCTCTTGAGATGAATAATTTATAGCAGTGGGTTTTGCATACGAGTCCAGTGAGTGCATAATTTGAGCATGTAGATTTCTGGACTGAAGATTGTTTCTTTTCCTTGTATTTGTGTGAGATTATTTCCAGGGTTAACTAACAGTGAAGGCGTTTACTCCTTTAAAAAAGATATTTTAATTATTTGCTTTGCACATAACACCCTTAGCTGGCTCAGGAACTAGATGCAAAATGCAGAAATACAAACCTTTCCCCCTAATGCAGATGGCTACTACATCAAAAACAAAGCACTTTTTCACGTGATAATTTACGAAGTCTGGGGTGGGGGAGAGCTTATAAATAGATATGGCCCCTTAGGCAACTTATCTTTTAAAAACAAAAAACCAAAACATTAATTACCATGAAATTCACCCAGGCTGAGTAATGACCGTAACTATTCTCACATTATATCACAAAATATAAACATATGTTCAGAAGTAGAGCTGGCCATGAGAAGTGATGAGGTTACGGAAAGGTAATGGGGAAAGGTTCAAGGAATCTCTCCCTCTACAGACCTCAAAAATTAAAGAAAAATGCAATCACAGAACTGGAGTGTGTTTCCTCTGATAAAAAAGAAATGCAATCTGTGGAAACTCGTCAGATTTTCTGACTGGCAACTATTATCTTCAAAAACATAATGAAAATAGCACTTCAGACAATAGGCAATTGCTATGAATTTTATTTTGTAAATGATAAGTTATTCTCTCACTGAAGTCTATAATAGGCCTAAGTGGAAATTTGAGAGTCTAGAGGAGTTTCAATTACTCCAAATCTTTTCAGATGTTTTGCAAAAGCAAAGAAGTAACTAACAACTCTAGGTCATTGACGGAGAAATGGCAAAGGGAGGAAAGGGAGTGAGGACATCCATAAGGATGTCTGACCTCCGGAATCCAGCTGCTGCCATCCCTTCTTTACACCAGTCAGCACACTGAGGTCAGCGAGAAACGAAGGTCAGTGATGAACAGAAACAAACAGAAGGAAGCATAAAATAACAATTTCAAGCTGTGTAAGAGATGTGAAGGGAGAATGCCATATTCTGCATATTTCTCTTCAATAACTGGAAATGACACTGTCTCTTGACTCTTGTGCCTCACAGACTGCACATACACTTTAGGGAAAAGCAGATTACATATTAATCAACACCCTTATTTTATGTTAACTTGAACCATTATTGAGTTTCTTTGTTGTTATGACAGTTTTCCTCTTCTAAGAAGTCCTTATTAGTATTCTTATTCCAACAAGTCAAGATGACAGTTTATTACTCCATTTCTGTTAGAAATAATGTCTAGCAATGTGTAGTCATCTAAAACTTACCAAAACTATAGACATACAAATTAATATTGTTTTATATTAATATACACGACAGATAGAAAACTAAATTGCTGGAATCCTCCACACAACCCCCCCCCAAACATACAAACCCAGAAGGACTTTGGTGAGAGGAGTAGATAAACAGAATCTTGCAAAAATAAATAGAATCTTCAAACTTCACAGTAATCCCCCAAACTGTGAACCTTAATTATGCTCAAGCAAGATCAGAATTTATCCCCTTACTGAACACTACCAAGCCAACATCAATAAAATCTCCACTTAGATCCAATTTGAAAGAAAACTGGTTTCTCTGATGTTGAGGGCACCTGGCATGAAGCTGACAGTTCCTTGAAACTGCTGGCATAAATAGTACATCTACCAGCCCATTATCTCATTTGTTTTATTTTGCTGTGGAGGATAGGATTGAAAGGTCTTGCTTTCCAAACTGTAACTGAGTGAGAACAACTCTATCTCTGTCTCCATGTCTGAAAGCATGCAAGTGCAAGAGACGAGTGAATTTTCTGTAGTGGCAGTAATACGAAACCTAGATGTATATTTGGGAAGGAGTGAAGTCCCTAGGTGGCAGCTGCATTCACTGACTAAAGCAAGATTTGGTCATTGGAAACCTACTGTGATGACTTGTGAGCAAAAAACCTCAGCTCATATGTTCTTCCCATCTCAACACACAGATGTGGAAACTCTGAAAGAAGTTTTTGTTAAAATATCCGATAATACACTGAATGGAGAGGAGTCACTGGTCACTTATATCCAAAGAATCCAGAAAGGAAAATGGAAACTGCTGTCTGAAACACAGGGTAAAACCAGGGTAAACTTCCGACATAATCGGTCAGTCACTGCAGAAGCCGGAGGAGCACATGAAAGAGGATGCTCAGAAACTGTCAATAAAACAGCAGGAGGGAAAACTTAATGGGGCTTCACAATACACAGGACTTGCAGAGAGGAGCCACCAGGGGTGGCAGAACCTTGTTTGCCTCTTCAGAGATGTCCGAGTGGGAGAAGGGATTTAGGCAAGGAGTAAAAAATTACAAGGACTCTCTGCTACATGTGCGTACAAGCCAGACACTCTGCCCTAGCAGGAAGAGTACTGTGAAATAATTAAGTACTCAATTACCTAAAATTAGAACCAGTGACATGGTTAACTTATTATTCTGTGAGCTGCTGCCTTAGAACATGCTTGATATTGAGAAGATTCATTTCTATTCATGTATTTTAGCCTACCAAGCAAAATTTTAATAAATAAATGTTGTGGCCCTGAACTTTCCTATGCTCTTATGCAGATTCAAAAAATCAGTTTGCCATACTGCACAGATAGAAGCTTATTTGAAACTGAATGCACTGGAAAATCATGCAAGACCAAGTGATGAAGAAAATAACTAGAATTTCTTATGAGCACTGGTAAGGGGAGAATAATTATGTAACTAAGCTTCCTGCATGCCCTTCACAAACCTTTGTAACTGGAAATACTGATACCTTTTAAGGAAAAAACCACCATGAAGACTGCAAGTCGAAAGATTTTATGAGAAGCATTAAAGGGCCTTTCTTCTCTTCACATCTGGCTTGGCCTATATTGTAGATTTCATGCTGTTTAGCTAAATCTAAAAATATGGAGACAGAATTGCTTAAACCCAAGCAAATATACTACTAATGAAGTCTAGGACAATATCCTTAAGATTACCTCAGAGGTTGCTTATTTATGTCTACATATCTTTTGGTTTTTACTTATTTTACTTAGCTAAAAAAAGTCAAATCTAAGAGTTTTTACAGTAAAAAACATTAAGTATTGGCTTAAGACTACTTAGCGAGCTGATGTGACACAATGTTACAAGTAACATCAAATCATACAAGGTGTGAAGAATTGTTTTCATTTCCCTTTCCCAGGTCTCATTTATTTGGTAGACTCCCATGTCATTTAAAGATTTCTTTTCACAATTATTAATATATTATTAATTTATAGTAATTACCGGAAAAAGAAACCAATGCTGGAAAAAGATCGAAGCCTGTCTAACCATACATGTGGTGTAATCCCCACTGCTTGCCCACAGTCCTTCCATGGGCTTGTCTATTTTTAGACAACTCTGAACCAGAAAGAAAGTTGGGGTTGATCACTGAAGGTGCCATAGTATTTTGCATGAGGTTTTGGGAGAAGAATTTTAAAACTTGGCTTTCATGCAAAGTCATTCTTTCTGCAGTTGTTTCCAAAAGGATCCATTTTGCCAAACTTTTACCTCTTTGAAGGAAGTAGAATTAGGGAAGGGAAACTGAAGACACTATGGCCTAATTCTGCTCTCAGACTTTCTATAATGTCATATTTCTTTCTCCCTTGCTTCTGAGACCATACCTTTAATGTCAGCAGGATAGGGGAATGGGGTCCAATGTCATCGAGACACTGAGGTTTGACCCTTCCCTGTGAAAGGAGGCAGGGATTTGCGTGTCTGAGGCTGGAGGTAGCTACCTGTCACACGAAGCCTGAGCAGTGTGACCCCAGGAAGAGGAGACATAAGTGAGGGGAGGCAGAAGTCTTGATGGTTTGAATTACTACACCTCCTCAGCCACTTCCATCTTCTTCCAACATGCCCGTCTTTCTCTGTTGAGCATACTGGGAACCGCAGTTCTCCACGATGCACCTAAATACATTGCTGAGAAGGTGTTCACAGCATCTTCGTAACAGGCAGGACTATCCAGAGGATGTTTGGCAAGCCCATGTTTTCTGAGGAGCACTAGATTTTCCCTCTTTTGTACAGACTTTAAAGTGCCCTGGAGTCCTCGTCACCGGTTTTGGCACACAGACTTGTCTTTCCAGAGTAATTAAGCCCCTATATATGAGCTGTCAAGTCTGATTTGCTCCTGTTGCAATGGGCTTTGAGCTCAATTAATCTTAGCTGTGCATGGCCTGGGGCAGCCATAATGGGTGCTCAGCACCCACAAATATTTTACCTTCATTTTTACCAAATTTTAAATTGTTCCTGGGTGATCGCACTGTGCTAAGGTGTGAGCGTCCCAGCCGTGGGCCAGGGCATCTCGGTGCTAAATGCCGTACTGTCACAGGAAGGGACTTCCCCATCCCAAAGACCTGTCCTTGCCGTTTGATCTAAGGGCAATGAGTATGCTAGCGCTGCTCGGTCTGGGGTCGATGAACTGGAGCATTTATTTTATGATGGCCATGTAAGTTGTCAGTGTGCTCAGCACGCTGCTCAGAGCCATGGCGGGTATGTCACTGATGCAATATACAAGTTGGCAGAGGGAACCTGAGACATGGCAGTATCGTGTAACAAGTTCAAATGAACTTACTGTACATGCCATATAGCAGATGACTGGAGTCGTAAAGATGTATCTGCAAGAGGTCTGAGATGTGATGGCCACTAGCCATCTGGATAGTGCAAAATGTGGACTGAAAAAGCAAAACATATTCACTGTCAACAAGGCTTTTCTCCTCACAGAAAGTACTGTTAGTAGGAAACCAAAATAACATCAACAAAAATGGACAGAAAAACAGCACATTAAGGCCTAGTCTGTCCTATAATCCTGAATGTATAGATAGGATTCCCCAGAAGCATCTTCTATTCCACACTTCCCAAGGAGCCATTTAATCAGATCCTTCAGTGCTTGTGTAAGGAAAGGGAGCCTCCCCCTACAGCTGGTTTAACTCTTTGTTCACAGGCCTCATATCCTACTCTAGAGCATTTGTGGAAATTTCTGTCCAACAGATAGATATTTTTAATTTTTTTAAACAGCCTTAACTTTCTTGTCCAGAAAAAAAGTCCTCCATGTCCACCCGTCTGCCCCGCACCCCCCTCAGCCCCCGCAAGAAAAGAAAAGAAAGCGGTATCTCTGCTCTCAGTGCTTCTAAATGGAGCTGTTTGCCTAGGAAATTGAGAGGCAGGTAAGTGATAGTTACCTACCTCCCTGAATTAAAACTTTCATCTGAAAAGCAAAGTGACTGCTGGGTGTCATTAATTCATGTTATTACTTAAATGTCTCTTCTGTTTAGGAACGGAATCGTTAGATACCATCTGTGCATTCACCCCTTTTCTGAAATACGATTTACGCCTTGCCTTGCTCTCCACCCAGAAGTAGCAGGAAGATACTTGTTTCAGTTCTTCCTCTGTCCTAATGGCTTGATCTCTGTAAACGTGGTCTTGGATGTTGTGTTTACTGCTTCACGCAAACATTTTGCAGAAGATAAATACAAGAGCGCAATGAAAATGTCTCACAGGCCTGCAGCGGGTCCCTCGGCTCCGCTTCTGCAGCCAAGAGCCCTCTCCCTGAGGAGACGTGGCCTCCTGCCTCCTCAGCCAGCCTTGCCCTGCTGCAGCAAGCCACCAAACACATCACCTGCGGCCAACAGCACTCAGACATTTCTGCACAGGCTCTCTTTTATGCTCACTGCTTTCTCTGGGGCTGCTTAAGTATGAGACAACACGCACGTGCCTGTGGCTGCAAAGGGGGATCTACCCTGGCTTCGCTGATGTGGAGAGCAGCCAGGGGTGGGTGTCACCCATTTGGGTTCTCTTTGCATCACCCACCTCTCTCTTTACCTGGTTGACCTTGTCCTTCCTGACTCGACAGAGTTACAGCAAATCAGGCAGTCCACCCTCTTTGGTTAGGGGAAGCCAAAGAGACACAGGCTGGATCGATGGGCTGAGGCCCA
>NW_009199378.1:0-482 GCF_000690835.1 Fulmarus glacialis | reverse complement strand
GGGAGGGCAGAGACGAGAGGGGTGACCACAGGCGACAACGTGAAACCAGCCGAGGAGGGAGCAGCAAGGAGCCATGGGGCCAGGAGGCATCTCCAAGGCTTCTGAAGGAACTGGGGGATGAACCAGCTCATCCTCAAACCACCCAACCGCTCCGCTCTCGGAAAGGGCAGTTTGGAGCCTGGCAGATGTGATAATGATTTTCCTTTTAACGTGTTCCAAGGTGAGTTCCAACTGACAGCGAGTTAGCAGAGATGCTCCTGAAAACAGACTTTGTGGGCACCTGAGTAAACACACCCTCCCTGGGACACGGCGAGGGCTTGCCAAGGGACGGCCGGTCTCCTGGGAGCGGGGAAGGTGTCAGCGGCAGCGTACGGGGGTGAGGCACACGATACAGCCCCGCTGGGTGTGCAAAGGGCTGGTGACAACGTTATCACCAAAGGCTTCCAGGGAAGTGGAGCAGCCTGGGGAACGGGGCTGGCTGC
>NW_009199377.1:0-15799 GCF_000690835.1 Fulmarus glacialis | reverse complement strand
GGGGCAGGCTGGAAACGCGTTTCGTTACGCGCTTAAAAGCGCAAAAAGAGGAAGCGTAAAACCCAGATCGATGCAAAGCTACTGAAGCGGTTGCCTGCGCCCCTTTGGAAGCTGAGGAGGTACAGTGGCCGAGTGGCAACAGGAGCGATATTAGCCAAAACCTAATTTTATTCACATAGAAATGATGCAGGATGGTCCCACGCACTCAGCTCCAGGCAGTGGAGTTCTGAGTGAATAGCGTGAGGTGAAGTTTTGGTCTAATGTTTTGCCACTTGGCTTTTCTGTAATGTCAAGCAGGCCATTTGACTTGATATTCTATTAATTTTCTTTTATCATAAAATAAATAGTATGAATTAGTGTTACGTTTCCTTGTTTTATGCCGTAGCAATGCCTTTACAAATCAGAACTTGCAGTTTGGGTAAACAGAGAAGTTAAAATATTTGACGTTGCAGGATAAACGTTGTGGTGAAAAAGCCTAAAAGTTACCGAGGAGAAGGTAATACCGTGTATACAGAGTTACATGTTACATTTACTTCTCTGATATTTGCACCCTTTAACTTTTTAGGAAAAGAGGCCAGGATGCATGGGGATTAATTTACTTGTCAGGCCTTTTTTTGTTGCTGTTTGGTTTGGGTTTTGTTCAGAGCAAAGCTTCTTATGGGTGGACACAGTCCTTCCTCTGAGCCTTTCTACAAATGTGCACATTCTGGTGGCTGTATCGGCTACATCTCCCATCCCAGGGCTTGGCTTTCGTCACAGAACCACTTCATTACGGAGCAATATGGATCCACCCAAGCACACACCTCATGCTGCGCCTCTCCCAGGTTTTCTCCCCCGGGACTGCCCAACGCCTGCTCCAAACCCTTTTTAGAGAGGTACTCCCAACCTCTTTAATTTCTACTCCTAAAAGGAGGTTGTAGCAAGGTGGGTGTTGGCCAAGTAACAAGCGATAGGACGAGAGGAAATGGCCTCAAGTTGCGCCAAGGGAGGTTTAGACTGGACATTAGGAAAAACTTCTTCACTGAAAGAGTGGTCAGGCCTTGGAACAGGCTGCCCAGGGAAGTGGTAGAGTCACCATCCCTGCAGGTATTTAAAAGACGTGTAGATGAGGCGCTTAGGGACATGGTTTAGTGGGCATGGTGGTGTTGGATTAACAGTTGGACTTGATGATCTTAGAGGTCTTTTCCAACCGTAATGATTCTATGATTCTATGATTCCACGCTTTCTCGTGCCGGGATTAACAATCTGTTAACAGCGAAGAACAGATTGAGCAGTATGTCTTTCATACATTGTGGGTTTTGATTTTATTTCTTAAAATTTTCTGTCCTCTTGTGGGCTCTCTTTGTCCTTAGCTTTTTTGCTTTCTTCACTGGAAAGTCACTCCCTTCTGATTTAAGGGCAAGAATAGAGGAAGCTTTGTTTGAGGAGTGAGGAGTTAACAATGAGGATTTTTCATGATGAAAACACCCCAAAAGAATCCTACTCTACAGCCAGCATCTAAGCAGCATCTTCAATCCATGCCTCTGAGGATAAGCTCATTTCTGTTGTTAGCGGGTAAACCAGCTTCATTCAGTGCCATTTCATTGCTGACAACACTGCGTGCCTGTGTGTTGTAGGTGTACATGTGCTGAGGTGGTGGGAGGAGGACCCAGAACAAGGTACTGGCTTCAGAAAAGCCTGGAAGACTTGCTTGGATATGAATTGTTCAAGAATTGTCTGTTTATCCTGGAGGCTTAGACTATACAAACCGGTAATTTATACTGGCTGAAGACGGATTCACAGCCTGGCTGTGTGTGCTCAGTTGGTCCTTGATTTAAACGAAAAAATTGGAGTTTGTGCATGAGTCTCCATTTTTTGCCTTTCTGAGCTTTATTATACTTGATTTGTTTATCTCAAAAGAAATACTTTCAAGATAATATCTGCTTCCAGTTGCTCAGAGCGAGAATTTGAAGAGACACATGACCTACCACGACAATACAAGAGTAACTTCAGAAAAACTTCACTGTTCTTAACTCCGGATATAGGTGGTGTCTGTGAAATAAAGACACTTTTTTTTTCCTGTAGGGTTCATAACTTTTGTGCCCAAACCAGTGCTGTTTATAGACATTGTTGGAGAGTTTCTGTGCAATAAAAGGGATAGGGGTAAATTCCAATAATAAAGGCAACAAGTGTGGTTCTTGAAGATGTTTTTATTCAGTGCCTTCTCTAGTGTATGCATGGAAAAAGTGGCATAGCATTGACTTAGTGGCGTTTGTATAATGTCTCAAGTATGTTACTGTTTTAAAACCGTATTATTCTACTTTTTGATACAAATAAGTTAATGTTCTCTCAGTCATATGACTCCTGTTCGTAGTGATCAGTGTTGTACCAAAGAACCTTCAGCTGAGATGAGGACCCTTCTGTGCCAAAACAGTGAAAATCAGCCGTTTTTAAAATTTCAACATCTAGATAAGTCAAGATAGAAGCAGAAAGAAAAAGTACTGCTGTCCTCCGTTTACAGATAGGCAACTAAGGCACAGATGAAATATTTACGTGGAGTGAGCTAGAAAGCTTGGCAGACCTGAGAACTAAAGCTACAGCCTCTGAATCTGAACCCAGTGTGAAGGATGAGATTATAACCACAAGTACTAATGTATTTATTTTTATCTCCAAGTCAGCAGTATACCTACTGCACTATTTTCTCACATTTCCTCTGTTGTATCTTTATTCTTTTTACTGGCTGCCATGAGAAGAAGAACATAAGTCAGTAGGATTTCTTGCGGAAACCGGAGGCTTGCTTTATGCCAGCATTGCTGGAAAGAATTTCTCTGAAGAAGAATTACAGCTGCCCATAAAATACGTGACACAAACAACCCTTCTCATCTGCAAGTATTAACTGTGCATTGGGAAGAAGGGGGTGCTGGGATACAAGACTGCTTGAAGGATATGGGATATTACTTGAGGGCTTAAAAAAAAAAATCTGTCATTGAATTGCCAACTAGAGAGTAGGATTATTGAAATTTATGGGAACAAAATTTAGTGAGATGAATACAAATAAAGCTGTCCATGTTTCAAAGAAGTTTCACTTCTTTTTCAAGGATCTTGAAATGCAAAATATGATGTTCATTAATGTAATGCAGGCAGGCTCATTGCTTTGTTGCTTTATATGCGTATGGATCAGACTTACATGGTGTCTTAAGACGTATTTTGAAGAGCCTCAGAAAGGTCTGTTCTTTATGTAACTGGCTTTCTCTGAAGGAAAAAAGGCAAGTTTTGTGGAAAGATCGTATTTCATGCTACAACTAGTGGTCTGTTTGGAAAGCAAACAACAAGATACCAAAACCCACAAGTATTCAGGCATATGAGCCCTTCACCTCCAGGAAATCTTTAAATAGGCGTTCAAGATTCTTCATTTTCCTAAGGGCTGTCTTCTGCTACATAAGCAAAACAGCATTAAAACCAGTCATGGACAGCCAGTGGCGAGAAAATTCTCATGCAAGTGAAGTTGGCTGTTGCTGTATTAGCATTTTGCTTTCAATCAGTATTGTGATTGTGAACGAAATCCCCCAGACGTCGCCATTTGTGGCACTGTGGTTCACCTCACAAGACAGCTTTGTTGGCACTAGAGTAGCCAGTACTTACTAGCAGAAGACTAGAGAAGGTGAAGTTGCTTTTTTCTAGCTGTTCGGTACCTGTGACCTAACGAAGAGGCAATGGGATGCTGGATGTGTTAATGAGAGAAATAAGGAAAGAGAAGTGAGACCTAGGGACGGTATCTAAAATTGAGGCGGACTTGCAGAATTTCACCCTGAAAGAAATACGTGCTTAAGTCTGCCACCTGGTTTTTTTTTAGTGTTCATGGAGAGATGGAAAAAAGACGTCCAAGCCTGACTTGTGATGGTTACAGAAGGTAAAGCTGAAGATAAAATTAGATGTGCATACAGTGGTTAACGTGATTCTCTTAACAGCGATTGCTGTCATTACAACCACAATGAAGTTCTGCCAACACTGGCTTAGAAAAACCTTTAAATACTTGTACAGGGAACAAAATCTGGAAATCTTATCCTTAAACTGACAGTCTTGAAACAGTTTAAACTGGAAAGAGCTATACTCATTTTTGAGAAAAGTATCATAAGTCTAGTGTGCTGATTCTTAGTTTTTCTGTTCTTAAATATAGGGCCACTGTTTAAAAGTTAGATCAGTGTGAGACTTTGTAGACATTACATGATGCCAAGAAATGAGTTCCCAGATATTTATAAATAAACTTTTGGTGTGCTCCCATTTTCCTTCCTCTAGTCTTTGCTATTATCCCACACATTTGCCCCCAGGCTTTCTGTACTTTTTATATGCTAGTAATAATTCTCTCTTTCTGAATTTTATTCTTGAAGAAAATAGATCAATTATACAGTGTAATGCTGGTTAGGTTACAGCTAATAGCCATAGCTGTTAACCTCACATGTTCTTTTTTACTTCTGTGGTAATAATGAATCGTTAAATTGAGTGGAACAGTAATCTTTGAGATATAAAAGTAGAAATCACTTAACAAAGGCATTCCAAAATGATAACCTTAAAAATTCTTTTATTGATTAACATTGTGTAATACTGTCAATATCTTATGACTGTTAGGAGGTTTAAAAAGTGCAACTTAAACTGTGAGAATAATGTGTAGAATATTTGTGTACCCTGCTGCAGCAGGCATGCTTGTATTGTACTTGAATCTTTTAAGATTATTCTTTGGAAATTAGAAATTAAATAAAGAACAAGGTAGTCTTTGTATAAATGGTACAAGAGATCCCATTTTAATAACACTTGAACAGTTGTTAAGAACACTTAGTTTTGCTAAATGCGTCTACCAGAACAGACAAAATTGAATAATATGTCCAGTTCATTTAGAAAGGAGTATTTCAAGTCTCATAATGTTAAACAGAATCAGATATGCCTTTAGTACAAGCGGAAGAAATATTACTGCTCTGGTCCACTATGAAAATAAATGTATGTATTTTCTCACCACTGTACAGATGTTCTAACGTAGTGATGATATTCTTACTTGCCACTGTTATCTTTGTTGATTACGAATGACTAAATCATTTAGTGTGACATGAGACAACAACCCTCTCCTTTCCTTTCCTGTCTCCGTTACTTCCAGTTTGTTCTGCAGCTTTGTTGAAAGCAATACTGTTTGCTTTTTTTTTCTTCTGTCAAGTTTTACAACAGAAGTAGACTGCACAAGAAGTTACAGGGGTTATAACATCTGTCATTAGATTTCTATATTGTGACAGCTAAACGGTTAAGTTTAACTGTCAGAGTTTGTATATTAGGAAGAATTAAGGAGAACTGAAACTGCATCCTTAAAATAGCAAATAGTTTTATATTAGAATAATATATTAAAAAGGAATAAAAATTGAAGGAACAAAGGCTATAATAAAGCTGATCGGAAAAGCTATGATCATTATCAGACTGAAGATATGACATAGCTTTGTTTTTCTGTTCTCAGTAGTAATAACACTTAGTTGCTTTGGCTCAGGGTGATTTCCCTGGGAAAAAAGATGACCCTGGATTTTACTTCCTATGACAATGTAGTTGAAATTTGGAATGATTACTTTCTTAACAGCTCTGCATCTGCTCCTGACCTACAGTTGTAGGTGTCATGAAGAGTAATTTACATATGATTTGGAGTTCAGATATTGATATTAGCAGGTGCGTGACTGCATAGTGTGTCAAATGTAATGTTTATCCTTAGATTTATTCTGCTGGACTTTATTGTTAGATATTTGGAGATTCAGTTTCCCCATAATGACTTATGCTGACATTGGAAGACATTGCATCTCTGATGATCTCATGGGTACTCTTGTTGCTGAGAAAAGCTGTTCCATTTGCTGTGAAATATATCATGTTGAGCTATATATCCCTGTGTAGTTTCCACAAGGCAGAAATTATAGGGGTAATAGTTTCTTTTATTAGACCATCTGATTTAGTTGGAGAAAATAGACAAGCTGTATGCATTGCAACCCCTTCTTCAGGTCTTTGAAAAGCATTCTGAATGACAGGTCTGCATGCTCCAAACATTGCCTGTTTTTTCCACTTGTATCTGTTGATCAATTAAAAGATAACTTGTCTCTTTATAAAGCTTGCCTTGATTAAACTGCCATGTCTACAATAAACCACAACTTTGTAATTTCAGCCTTTGCCATTCAGGACACATACCCTTATTTTCTTTGAACTGCCTGAGTTTAAGTTACTTTCAGCCATTTCGCTTTGTGCTGAGTTCTCCCCTCACATTTTCTCACTCTAGGTATAGGCAGAAGGGCTGACTCTTTTACCTAAGCTCAAATCAAGTTGTGCTAAAACCCCAATGAAGCAGTTGAGCCTGCCATTTGCTTTTCAGTTTATGTTGTTCCCATCCCCTGAGACTTCTCTACAGTCCTTATTGGTAGCCAAAGTATTTATTTTGTGGCCTGTCATATGTGATTCAAGCAATCTATTTAAAGCTTTGTTTCATGCTCCTCGGTCAAATCATCTTGGCTTGAGGGGCATACCATACAGCTTTGCATCCTTGTGAGGGGAATTTTCCTAGAGCAGGTAAGTCACTTTCTTCTTTGTAGCATTTGCAGTTTTCTGTTAGTTTGAATGTACCTCCTTCCTCCTGATCCCCCGCTCCTCTCAGAGCTTTGCCTACGCTACACTAGTAACTTCGCCACGGGAACCTTTTTGGGACCAACGGCACGGCACGCAATGGATTCAAGACACAGAAGAGAAGTACTGGTCCCCTTACAGCTGCCCTGTGCATATGCCACCTTTCTCACCTCTTTCTGATGACCGATCCAAAAGAGAAGAGCCTTTCGATAAGACTCTCCACCTTCTCTCGGGGGTTGCGGTCCAGCTGGTAGCTTGAGAACCTGGCTGTATGGCTTTCTGCCTCTTTCCCATGGAGAGGGGAGCAGCAGTCAAACAGGAGGCTCTACCGGAAACTGTAATGTCCCCTCTTGCTCCAGCTAACAGCCTGAGAGACTGGCTTCTGCTAGCTCCGACGGTCCTGCCAAGACTTGACCAAGCTGACCGTAGTGGTTTCTGTGGAAGAGCTATGCTAAGGAGTAAGTGATTGGAAGATCCCTTCTACCAGTGAATGGACTGGTGTGTGTGTTTTGAGTTGCAACACGTTGTCAAGAAGAACAAGATTTTTTTTTTTTTTAAGACCACTGTTTCTCTTCCTACAGGAGAGATGATCGTGCATAAGGAGCCTTATTGCAAAATCAGGATTCATACTTCCTGGCTTTAGTTAGAAACTTTCTGTCATCAGAATGTCTAAAGGGGCTCTGCTTATGCCATTTAACACTTTCCCTTGTGTGGTAGCAAGGTATGCAAGTATTTGTGATTAAAATGTGATGAACAGAAATGTGGCAGACAACTTACCATTACCAGTTAGGAGCAGAAATGGGTTGGGGATCTTGAAATCCTGGACTTTCTAGACTTTAACATCATGTGTTGCTCTCTCATTTATTCTATTTTTATAAAGAATACATGGAGAACTTGGAAGAGCCATCATGTAAGGGATTTGGGTTTTTTTGGTTGGTATTTTTTGCAACTACTTAAGCACATTTTGCACTTAAAATTCTCCCTCTACTGCTCCATAAAACTGTAGCTTTTTCTAGGAAAGGAAGTTTTAATACTTCCCGGAGTAATTTTTTTCTTTTAGTATTAAACTAGTAACCTGGAAGCTTGGAAAATTTTCTGAAACAAGAGTTTTAGGACAAACACATGGTAAATTTCACATTTTGTGAGGAAGGACTTACGTATGAAAAACCTAGAAATATCAATTATAAGGAAGATGTGTCTAAGGTGTGAAGTGTAGATAGGCTAAGAACTTCTACAAACTTCTAAGAAACTTAAAGTTTATGTTTCAGTGTAATTTTCCATCTAATGATTTATTACATTGGCAAATAATGTTGCTAATATCAGCGATAGACCTTTCATCAATTATTGCAATGTTTGGTTTTCATGCTGAGTGCAGTGGAGCCAGTTTCTATATGACATTTGTATATAATATGCATTATTTCTATCATGGCATCCAAAAAGCAGCTATGGCAGTTCAACAGCTCAGGCACAAAAATCTTCTGACTTTCCCCTTTTCATTATGTTTGGTAGTAATTTTTGTGTGTGTGTGATTCCTTAAAAAATCATTGTGAGTATTTTTAAGCTTGAATTAGCTTTAATCCTAGAAGACCAATGTCTTGTTGGCTGTCTGTGGCAAAAAGAAAGGAAAAACATATACGTGAAACTCATTTTCAGAAGCTAACTGGTATTGCCAGCAAAATTATGACCTTATGAATATTACTTTAGTGTGAAAACTTGTGTACCGTAAGGGTGTTTTCTGCATGAGAGAAAGTAGAAAATCACTGGATGCAGGACGGAGGGGAAGCTGACACGCAAATAAGGCTGTCTCCTTTTGCCCCTGCAGGTAATGTTGCATGCATCAGGACTTTCCTTACTGCACAAGGTGTTCTCCTTCAGTACTAAATCTGCCAGCTCAGTAAATCCCAGACATGTTTAATGATCCTGTTCATTTTTCTGGAATAGGAGAATTGGGAGAGGCACCTGGATCCGTCATCCATCAGCGTTGGGCACTGCTTGCTCACCTGGAGTTGGGGAGCATCAGTTGGCGTAGGGCTGGCACGCAGTTGCAGAAACACATGGTCCCTGTTTTGAGGTGTAGTCCTACGTCCTATTGAAAGTCCTGTTATGGTCCTATTACAGTCCTATTGAAATTGGGCTGTTGAGAGACATATTATCACGACTGTGTTAGCGACTGAAGACACAATGTCAAATGAAAGTGAATTTGAGCCCTTGACCCACTGGTACTAGTGGCTGAACTGGCAATAAAACAAAATGGCTGTTCAGGTTTTAATAGCAATTTAAGCCAGGAGTTATTGGTCTCTGTTCACTTGTAGGTCCTCTTAAAATTATCCTTCCCTGACATACTGGGGAATAGAATAATAAACTGAAGGCCATCTGTAGCTAGATTCAGTTGCCTGCTAATTGTGCTTTTATTTTTATTCCTCTTCAAAACCTTTCTTAAGGTGCTGGGGGCTTGGCATATTCATCATGATGGCTGCAGCAGAAGTCTCAGAGCAGTTCTTTCAAACCCTCACACCTTTCTCATAAATTAGTAATTTAACAGTGCAATTATTTTCTTCATTCTGAACTATCCCAGAGCCGTCATGAAATGATGGCTGTCTCGGACAGGCTCAATTTCATAGCCTCCAGGATGGAGAGGTGACAAGGTCATGGCCGATTGACGTAGACCATGATGCACAATATTTTAGACAGAGCTCATGGCAGCTTTCCATTCTTATGATGCCTCACATACCCTGCTAGTACTTTTCCTTCATAAAGCATTTTCATTTGTCTGACTACTTTAATTTGAAATAGTTGGGGAAGATGTCATCAGGGACAAAGACGTCCTTGTATATTGGTGCAAGAAATTTATAATCACTTTTCCTTCCTCATTGAAATCCTGATCCTTGCGGTCTTGTAGGAAACGTTAGCTTTATTACTGACTTCACGGAGTGTAGAGACTAGATCCTGAATGAAGTGAAGATATAGGAAGAATATGAATTAGTCTTCTAAGGAAATATTGCTCAGGGTTTCTTCTTTAGGTGCTGTATCTGCCTCAGGAAATGAAAGATAAACAAGGTAAAGCTCCACTAGCCAGTGCAGCAGTGCTAATTATATACTGACATAATTGTTCTTTGTAGATGGTTGAAAAGAGACACTTTGAACCACGTCTAAACAAAAAGTGACTTTTCATGCAAGATGAGACATGGAAGTGTTTGGTTTTACTTTTTCTTCAATAGGGATAAATGTTTGGACTAAATGGAAGTGAGCAAGAACGTTATATCTCATCTGAGAGCTGTTGGGGTGGCATACTTGAAACACTGGCCAGTTTCCATTGAGAAAATCTGTACAGATAACAGAAATGAGTTAATAGTTGATGATATTTAAATAAAACTAATGGAACTAGAAAATTATTAACATTATTAATCAGTAGAGGTTCTCCTCAACACTGAGGCACATGATAATGTTACTCAGTTTGCTAGTACTTTCCTTCTTACAGTCGTCGCAAGCTTTACATACCTGAATCATTTCACAGCGGCGGTAGTGGCATCATTATTATTATCATCATCATCATTATCATTATCATCATCATCATCCCAGCTCTAGATATGCTGAGAAAAGCCAAATAGCTTGCCCAGCATCATATAGACTGAGGGAGAGCTGCAGCTAAGAAAATAATTGTAATCTTTTTGTTTGAAGATCTTAGAAAATCTTCTCTGGCTTTTCAGGAAGAAAAATGTCTAGAACTATTACTTAAGACAGCATAATAGTTTTTCCCCTTGGATCTTTTGGTACACAACCTTATGCTTTCCCTTCGTGCTGCTCCATGTTGGGAGAACATCCGTACTTCACAAGACTAAGTCTCTCATACTTCGCAAACGTAGTAGTGCAGTACTGCAGGCTGCTCCCTCTTACAGCAACCAGTATAGCCAGCAAATATCTTTTCTCCTGAACATTACATGAAAATAATTGAGGCCAGTCCTCTTGTTTGGCCTGCTGATTTTGTATGCAGACATCAAGTATTAAAACGGAAGCTGGAAAATTGTAGTACCATCTGGCAGGAGTATTCCATGTGTGCTTGGAGTGTGCTTTTTCACCCTGCATTACCTAATGCACATCATACATTACATAATATATTGTTGATATACAGATTTAAAATCAGACGATACTCTGTTTAAAATAAAAAATATGTTTCCTATTGACCCACGGGAATTTCCGTATAAAATAAGCCAATAGTTTTGTGATGGTTCTGCACTGAGATTTTGAACTCTACATTGTCCTTATATTTAAGGAGTATGAAATAATTCACAGGCTGAGTGCTTTGTGAAGGGATCTTGGAGCCAATACCTCTACATCTTAGGCCAGACTTCACTTCAAACCTTGGCCTACAATGCCTATGCTTTGAGTTTGCTGTTAGATATATTCATGTGACAGTATATGTCTCTCTTTGTTTTTTGTTCTTTGATTTTATTTCTTTGAGAGGTATTTGCCTATATGTTGTAAAGAAAGAAATTACTTTAAAAGAAAAGAACACTGGTGTGATTCTTTCATTAATCAGGTTATACTTTCCCTGTTTTGCTGTTGATATGTGGCTTGAGAGAGAAAAAAATTTGGAAGACACTTGCTGAAATCTTTATGCAAAACGCAAGATGTAGGCTTCTGATTGCTAGGCATTTGATATAAATAAGCTTTAAGAGAAATAAATATGTGAAGCCCCATTAAAGTTGAAGTTCTGATCTAGAGAGTTTTAAAGCGATTTCAGGAGTAGTTCCTCTCTCATCTCAGTTGCTTAGTTTTCACCCTGTAGGTACTTGTAGTATTTCTTTACTTTTTCGCTCCGTGAGATAAGAGAGAATGAAATACTTAATGTTATAAAAAATAAGAAGGGACAAAACATTCCTCTCTTTTTTCAGTGTTCCTTTTATATCTTCCTATATCTATATATATATACATAGTATCTCTCCATAATCTTAGTCTGTATAGATCTCCTTTAGTGTTTGAGCAAGATATTTAAAATACATGTTTAGGAGTTGAACTCAGTGAAGCAGGGTTATTGTTAAAATATGTGTGATTAGCCCCCAAAACGTCAAAAATGAGACAGACCCACTGAACATCAATGTACTACTAGAAAGGCGCCTAGCCTGCCATATCCATTGCCCATTTCTTTGATAATTTTGATGCTGGTTTTGTAGGCAGTCTATAGTATGTGAATTCATCCCATCTTTGATGTCATCAAAGAGAAATTTTTTTTTACCCAAGTTTTGTCTGATGTAATTACACTTCTGAAAAGCTGCAGGATGGTGATTTTCTGAAGGACCCTAATCTGCTGTTTGGAAATTAAAAATAGAATTAATTCTTTTCTACAGCTATTCCTTTGAGAGTATCTCTCTACTACCTGGCATTTTTAAATGTTTGCCCTAACTTAGTAATTTAAGTGTTGCAAAGAACAGCAACCTACAGCTGTATTCCCTAGAAATCACTATGGAAATAAAAGTGATGATTTAGTGTCCTGAGAAATAATGTTGAGGAACAGAACAAAACTGCATCCATCTAGTCTGACAATAGCAGCTCTGCCACAACTTTTATTAATGGTTTTCTTAATGTGTGCTTGTACAATAAGACTTTTTCATTCTGTATCTTCGCTTTGACAAAAATAAAAGCAAGTGTGTGAGGTCATGTTTGGAAATGTAGAAAACATGTTTAAACCAAAACTGTATTCTTCTCTCTCAAAGGTGCTACCATTTAGCAACTGCAATACATTCTGAAGACCACATATCTGTTTATATTTAAATAAACATGCTCATCTCTTTTAACTGGTTAATCCCATTTTGAAGCCTCTTACGACCGCATACTGTGTACCAGTAAGTATCAGAGAGTGCGTTTTTTGTTTAAAATCGGTAACCTCCTCAAAAACTCTTACACATAGGTCTTTCAAGGAAATTTATCTTACCTGTCATATAACCCTGATCTGTTATGAAAGGGGTTTCCTACCCTTTCGAATGACCTTTTATCAGAGTGTATAGTCCTGCCATTGTTGCTTCTGTTTTCTGTCTCTTAAATAGTAGAGCACATTAAATAATTTGCTGTTAACTCAAATACAGAGTTAACTGCATGAGGTGTAAAAAGACATATTTCAATATTATTTCCACGCTGTTCTTAATTATAACTTCTCTAGCTAGTTTGTTCGTAATCCACTGTAACACAAAGTACAAAGGCCTTGTGCAAGCTGTTCCTGAAGTACTCTAGGTGAATGCTTTTTGTTTAACATTGCAAAGAACAGGCGGTGTTTGCACACTGGAAGCTGCATCTCAGTTCAGACCTTACAAACAACAGGTTTGATGCACAAACTTACTAAAATGTACTAACATGTTCACAGTGTTCATTTAATTGTAGCCTTCATTATATATCGGTAGATAGCTGAGAGCTTAATTGGGCTAAGAAAAAATCAGGGAGCCTTATGTTACACTGCTGTAGAGTTCCACTCACCTTTGAATTTGATCCCCAAATATTTGTGTGCTGGATTGCTCTTTACCTTATCTTGGTAGCTGTTGAACTTCTTTTTTCTTTCTTGAGGATGTGTGGTCTTTCTTTTTATATTCATCTATCTGAACGCAGTGCCTGCAAATCATAAAATGTTTTTAATCTGCAGCCTGGATTTTGGAACGATGACTTCTCTGGAGAAGTATTTTTTGTATGTTAGTATAACATTCAGTAGTAACACATTTTATGTTTTAAAGAAATATTTCCTAATGACAAGGAAAATTAATCTGTTTAGATGGTGTTTCGTAGTGTCTCAATCTAATTTTTTAAGCTGAAGGACCCTAAGTTAGAGGGATGTGATGGAACACAAGGAAGCTCTGACAAATACTTTGTTCCTTTGTTTTTACTTGAAAATTAGCAGCGTGCTGTATTAGCTGGCTTTTTCACTTTACTATGAGCTCCCTATTTGAAGTCTTCTGAGGAGAGACCAGTGCTATGAAAATGACCTCGGTTTAATTACGTTGGCTTATAAAGACACAGAAAATTATCACCGTCTCTGAACAGATTAGTAATAATGAGCTGGTACAAGATGACAAACTACCTCGCCCACGGTTAAAACACAATTAGCTGTTCCTGCGTTTCCGATGCTCTGGCTGTTTATTCTCTTTCATGGCTGGTATGGTTTTGGGTGGTTCTCTGTGTGCAGCGCATCACTTGTATAATTTTTAACATGCTTTAACTTGTCATCGATACACTGATAACTTGAGCTGTAACCGGAGATTCGTCCTAGCCCATCTCTTGTCCCCACCCAAAAAATTCTGTAGGCTTCTGACAGATATACAGTGGCAGATTAAAATTAGATGGCTGAAATGGTTATCACTATCAGCCACCTACCGTCTCTCTGACAGACGTTGCTGTCTCCAGGCTGGCACGGCTGATCTACATATCAACCACGGTAGTTTCCAGTCTAGCATATTAAGATAAGCCACAGACAAATAATGTCCAGAAGAGCCAAGAGTAGGCTTGAGGTAATGTGTCAGGATTTTGGGGTGTGATTTGGAGATCAAATGCTGCTTGGCTCTCAAAGACGATGCACATTTTGTCAGTAAAGTCAACTTCATCCATTCATCGCCCAAGCCCGGGTCACACATGTACATGTGCCTGGCAGGGGGGCATTCCTCGGGTGTGCTGGTACAGCGGGCACCAGGCCTCCAGAGTAAACCAGACCGTGCTCCTTTCGCAACACTGTGTTTAGGAAGAGGCAAGGATGGTTAACTTCTCAAAGCCAGCTGTGCCAGCAGGGTGCCAGGCTGTGCGGCTCCCCACCCAAGCCAGATGTGCAGATGTCAGCTGTGGAGACAAGCCCTTACCATCACACCGGGGTGCCCTGGCACCATCCTTCCTCCCTCGGCGCCCCGCTCCAGTCTCTTCCCTCCTCACCACCCCACTGCTTAGTCAGCGGGGTGGTGCTCGGGTCGGGGGGACCGCCTGATTGAGACGGACCTGCTGAAAACCTCCTTAGTTTCTCTGTCTCCTTCCAGAGAAGCGGCTGCACGTGGATGGGAACCGCAGCCGAAGGCGGAGGAAGGCTGTGCCCCCCCGTTGGGCAGCAGTGCCAGCCCAAAGCGTTTGGTTGTGGGGACGCAGCACTCCAGCTCGTTTACAGTGATTCTCATGTGTAGTCGTGGCCTGAGCTTGTGAACTAGAGGCTCTGTTCATCTACAAGTTTTGCATCATGTCAGGCTTGTGCCTGTTTATTAGATACTTTTTCACTTAAACACACAGTGTATCTGCAAAGTTGAATGCCGTTTGGGGAAGGAAAGCTGTTTGCTTTGGTTTTCTGTGCTGTAAAGTTTCCCAAGATACTGCATGGTGCATGGATAGACTCAGCACCGTCCAGCGTGTTAATTGTATGTTCATGTTCACAACCAGAAATGCACTGTCCTAAATGCACTGTTACTTTATAAATTATACCATTTCAACAACTGAAAGATTATATGGTAGAGATTTCTTCGGCATGCCTGTATCAGTGTTTTGTGCATAGTCTACTCTGTAAGCACTTTGGCCATGGAAATGATGAAACAATCTTGGTTAAATAGCTGCTCTACGGTCAAATATGTTGCTGATGCGTAAACAAAATTGCATAATTATAGTGTGAAAGAATCTTTATTGAAACTGTGCTGCTTAGGTTGCTAAATGAGGCGCTCTCTACCCATAAAACACTGACTTCACTCTTTGCTGTGCGTTCACGTTTTTTCCCTCCTGTCTGTCTGTCCTGTGCACTGAACGTTGGGAGTGCTCGTGGACAAAAGAGGAGCATCTGGTGGTAGTAGCAACTTGGCAGCACAGATACCTGGAAGTGAAACAGAATTCTTGTGTGAAAGTGTGGGTGAGCAGAGTGCACCCCCTTTCCCCACCACAATTAATCTGCCTCTTCCCCTGCTGTCCCAGTATGGTTTGGGCTGTTGCTCCTGCAGTGGTATTGCTGGAGCCTCACAGTGTCTGTGCCTTTTAGTTATTTTTGAGCGTTGCCAGAGACTCTCCTGAAGCAGACAATGGAAAGATAACTGCATTTTTAAAAAAAGCTTTTATTTCCATAAAAGTAGAAGAGAATTTCCTGGGACAAAGAAAAGGCACTTGTGTAGCCTGAGGGTGTTCTTCCCGCTCAGCATCACAGACCTGCTGCATGCAGCGAACATGGGAGGATCCGGGGAACTACAGGCCGGTC
>NW_009199376.1:0-7762 GCF_000690835.1 Fulmarus glacialis | reverse complement strand
GCTGTGAGCGATGGAAAAAGGATGAGGGCTGATGTTGGTTCCGCGGCCTGAAGCAGCAGACGAGCAGGAACGGTGACGAGAAGCATAGGAGCCGGATCCTAGCTTGAACCTGCTCATCAGACGCTTGTTAGATCAGCAGGGATCAGCCCTCCGGGCTGTCGCATCCCCAGGGATGGCGGGTGCCTGGGCTCTGGGATGCACCCTGCCTTCCCCCCATCGCCCCGGGGAGCGGTGCCAAGCCAAGGTAGTGCAAGGAGCTTTCCAGATTCAGGGAGCGGATAATTGCAAGCAGGATTCTTTCCTCCCTCTTCCCCCTCTGCAGCCTCTTCGTATTTGGAAGAACAACTCTGCTTTCCCTCCCCTTGCCTGCTCCAAGCCCTGGCAAGGGGCCACCTCATCCCAGCAAGGCGATGGGAGCCAGCAGCACTTTCAAAAGAGGACGGGAATAATGGTGCTCGCTGGTGGTACGGGGCAGAGACGGACGCATGGAAACTCATTAGAGAGCAGATCGACCGGCAAGGCTCTCCTTAGGCGACCTTGCTGGGAGCGCTTGCACGGCGCCGAGGTTGCCGGCTGCCTCCCACCAGTCCTTCCCAGCCCTCCAGGGTCACGTCTGACAGGGAGAAAAGCAACATGCTCTGTCTTTTCTAGCTGGAAGGCATCTCACGTCTTGAACAAGGAGGGCAGTGAAGCACTGGGACAGCTTCAGGAGGGACCAGGGAGCCTCCTGAAAGCTGGAGCTTCAAAACAGAGCCTAGGGCAGGTCGGCGGGCTGGAAACAAGCTGCAGCTCAAAACAAATCCCGTGGCTGGTGCCCAAGCCACCCAGCTTGAGAGCAAAGAAGGGTGCTGCCGAAAAGCATGGGAAGACTGGCGTGGGGATGGCTGCCAGGGCAGGCATGGCCAGGAGGTGCCCAGGGCTGGGTGGCAAGAATGGAGCAGGTCCATCACAGGGATGCTTCTTCAACCATCACAAAACCATCACAGGGAGCTTCTTCAGGCTCTCCGCTGGTCGGTGCAAACCCAAGCCACAGCAGGTAGCGTAAAAAAGCCACGTGGTTATGGAGGGAATGGGTTTTGGCTGGACATCCATGGAGCTACGGGCCACGGGGCTAAGCCAAAGGCACTGCCCATCTGCTTGTCCCTAGTCTCCAGGCCCATCTCCTGGGCTCTGCACCTTCATTTCCATGCCGGCATCTGCCTCATCGTACGCCTGCCCGAACTTTCTCCAGCCTAAGATGTGCCTTCCTTACACCCTTGCTTGGAGTAAAGGCAGAGACATCTCTGAGCAGGATGCACCGGGGCAGGTCTGGGAGTGCTGAAGCGCTGCCTCACATCGCAGCAGGTTACTGGGAGGTAACAGCAGAAAAGATAATTATTTGTTTCCATGTTTATTGAAAATAAATAGAGCAATAGTCTGAAAATATCCCACAGCGTGGGCGTACACTCGCAGCCAGTTACTTAGGCATGACGAACCCATACAGACCTAACAAAGTAGCTCAGGACAGCTTTCAGCCTCTGCAAAGGGAAAAAAAAAAAAAAAAATAAGGCTAATAGACAGGGTGAGGGAAGGAGAGCTTTGCCATTAGGTCGGCAGAGGTGTGCCAAGCTGCTCTTCAGCAGCAGTGACTGGCCCCAAGGCCTGCCCTCCGCCTCCTCCCGGTGGGTCACGGGGAGCCAAGCTCCAGCCCCGTTCCCCGGCACTGGCTCTAAGGGTCAAATACACTTATTTTCTGCTTAATAGTTCAGAAAGTCACGTCTTCCTCCTGGTCAGGTGCCAAGCGTGGCTTATCACCCCTCCACCACATGACATGATGCTCCTCGGGGGGTTGAGAAATGCGTTGTGTGCAAGGTTTTAGGGTAAAAAGGATTTAGATTTTAGGATTTTCATGTTAGATAGCTCTTTCTGTGGACTTGCAACTGCTTGGTTGCTGTTTCCAGTGTTTAAATATTGAAGGCAAAAGGAGATTGACTTTGTTTGCAACCCAGGGCCCAGGAGCAACCCTGGGGAAGCAGAACCCAAGCCAGCTCCAATCCTGGTTCCCGTGTGCCCCAAACCCCCCATTCAGTGAGGTTAAGGGTGCTCGGGGTACACAGGGATTTCCAGAGTGGAAACCATGCCGCCTGGCCTTGGAGAGGCTGTGGTTTAGTCCGTGGGGTCTGCAGCGGGGTCCTCTGCCTTTCCGGGGCCTCGGGGCTTTCATCGCAGAAGATGTTGAGCCCCTTCCTGGTCCTTTGTCCTGATCGCCATCTTGGGTGAGTTAAAAAGCAAAAGCCAGCTGTGATTGCTTGCGTGGGCAGTCAACAAGACCTCCAGAAGGGTTTCTGGTTTGGGGTTTCCCACTGGTGAGAATGGTCTTGCTTTTCCTGTTCCCACCTACAAAGCCTTTTCCAAGCTGTTTTTAGGCTTGATTTTTTCCTCTTTGACACCTGCGGATCTCCGTGGATCTCCAGGGACTTGCCTCTGAGGTCTGTTTCTTCTTTGCAGTGATATCAGCCTCTTATCATGGTAGAGACCCCTCTGGGCTTTAGCAAAGCAGGAACGAGTTCAGCGATGACAGCCTGTGTCTTCAGACAGCCTGGAGCAAGCACCCCAGATATGCACAAGCTGCTTCATTTCTCAGGCGGTTAGCTCTCTAAAACTGTGTTTGTTCCATTTTTGACCCTGCTAATTGAACAGGAACATCTAGTTAGTGCCCTTACCCAATAACTCTGATCTTCTTCACGTCTTCATAGATGCTCAAGTTGTTTCCAGTGTAACTGGTGAAGCCTCCAGCCCCTTCCACAGCATTGCTTTCCATATGGATAGTGTTAACCCAAGTCCTTGCTCCAGGCTGAAATCCCAGGCACAGCATAATTACATTTAAGATTTAAAGGGAAAAAAAAAAAAATACTGAAATTATCAGGATGACCTTCTTGGGCATTTGCTGCGATCGCTCGAGTTTGATGTCTGCAGCAAAACTTCCACTTCATCATTGTCAAAATGGTGTGAAAAACTCTAGGTTTTACTGCAAACTAGATGGGACTGTCCTAGAATAGTGCAGCTAGTCCATCCCCTGCCTCGAGACAAGATTACTATGGCCTATGCTGTGTTTAAGCTGTTCGCGAAGACCTCCACCTCTGCCAGTGACGACTGAGGAGTCCGCAGGCTATTCTAGGCTATTGCAATGGAGGGTATTTGAACACGTGGGTTAAAGCCCAGCCCTCTGAGATAGGCTAGGACATAGTCTCCAGAGGGAAGGGGTAGAAACCTGACCATCATGATCTGGTCTGGTCTCCTTGCAGAGCACTGGAAAGGATAGGGGATCAGTGCTCTCCTTGCCAGCTGTAAAGGAGTGGGAATAGACTGGCCTGTCTAATGAGCAGTCTTCTCCATCCTAAATCTCGTGATCTTTGAAGTATCAAGGTACTCTTGGCCCAATCCATCAGCATTTCGCATTTAAGATGTATTGAACTGTTGGTCTCCGGCATAACTCCTACGTCCGTGTTAAAGTCGGTGATGAACTTCAGCGGGACCCAGGTGCTGACCCTGAAGGTGTTTCTCAGATCGCATCTCCAAGACTGTGGGTAGGATTTGTGTGGTCTCCATAGTCCACGTAGCCCAGAACAGTCTTTGTTTTCATCCGTTGCTGCTGGGTTGCAATAGGACGTAATCCACTAAGACACCTGTGTCGGAAGTGACCTTGAATTCATGTTGATTTTGTAGGGATTTACTCATGTTTGTTCAGCTTCTGTTTACCTCGGCGATTCCTACGAGCTGTAGAGGGTGATAGCCTTTGCCAAGTATTTTACCACCTGCCCAAAGGCAGATGCTTGAATTACATTTTTGATTACTGCAAATGATGCATTCCCACAGGACCAAGCTCACCTAGCTTGCTAGGGAAAATCCTGCTCCTATGACAAACCTTAATTTCTGGTGGGAACTCTCCCAGCTAGCTTTTTGTTAGGCAAGTGTCTGGGTTTCTCTTCATATTAAGGCACTAATCGGTGAATAGAGGTTGTGGCATTTGCTCCTTTCCAAAGGCAAGCTGGAAACAGAATAGGGATGGTTCAGTCTTGCTCGAGTTGGTAAAACAGGTGAGGAAAGTGGAAATAATTCCTGATACATGGGAATGTAGGGCTGTGAGCGATATGAGGGCAGTATGGTGAACTTGGATCAGGTTTTGGTGCATAGTCCTCTCTGTAAACAATGCAAAGATGCAGCGCTTCTCACGTCAGGTTGACAGTAGGCTTGTGGTATAATCCATCAAAAATACGATTAGATCCATATTAGAAAAAAATGGGGTAGATAAGAGAAGGGAGAGATCACATATCCTACTGCACCACCATCCAGACTAAAGCTCTATAATGTTCATATGGTTAAGAAAAACGTCCTTACAGTTTCCACCCTATAAATGGTACTTCACAAACTTTGTTTTCAAGTCTTCCGTGACAGTATTTTTTCTAATTGCAACAGATGTCAGAGCATCGTTGTCCATGATAATTAATGTTGAATGGCCATTTTCTTTAAGCGAGGCCGTTGGGGTCATTCCAAATGAGATGTGGTCATGCCGTAACATAATTAAGCATTCGTATTAATAGATAAAACCCGTAGCGATCCCTTGCGGGTCCTGTACAGAAATAGCAGCAGCATTGTACGTCCCTTCCCTGTCCTGCTCGTTCTGCTCCGGCGTGATGGGGATGATAAGAGATCTTTGTAAAACTGCCAAGAAGCTGAAGGGAGAAGGAATGCCATCCCAGCCCTAAGAGATCTCATGACTCGGAGGTGATTGCAGGGGGATGGTGGGAGAGGCAGAGGCACCCGTGAAATTGCCTCTGCCAGCGGCAAAGGCTTCCTTAGGGTCAACGTTTGCTGCTGCCTTGTTTGTTGGAGCTGCCCTGCTTTTGCTATGCTCCTGTGAATAAGGGTCTTGTGTCCTCTCTGCCTGTGGCTTGGAGATGGGCTGGAGCCACTGGTGGATGCTCCTGGTCTGACTCTACCTGGCTTTTGGAAACTCCTCTAGCTGGGCCGGGTGCTTGGGATGACCCTACGCCAATGGGAGCCAAAACGCCCATTGGAGTCATCCATGGAGTGAGGAGCAAAGCTGGGGTTAGCACCATCGTAAATCAACCCACCCCCGGAGCATCATTTCAGCAGCTTATCCCAATCAGCGTGCTGGTTGTTGCCTGCAAGACCTTGTTTTCCCACTTCCGAGGCTGCAGGTGCACCACGCCGTGCCGCAGTCACGCCGGTGCGGCGATCCACCGCAAAGCACTGCTTGTGCGAGGTGGAAGCAGCGTGCCGTGTCCTTCTTCTGCATCCCCAAGTGGCATTTGACCCGCTGTTTCGGTGGCGGCTGCTTGCGTGCACCAGCATCGGTTTTACGTGCAGGGTGGTGGGAACCTTGTGCAGGCATGTCTTCCCTCTGCGGCACGTGGGGCGGCTGTTTGGAAAATTAGGCATCGTTATACTTAGAGAAATTGGTTTTTTTCCCCTTGGTTTGGGCAAGCAGGGTCCTCTGCACCTGGAGGTGCCAGGCTGAAAATGAGGATGGGGGAGTGAGAGTGTTTCACTGGGGTGGCATTTGCTGTCTTGAGAAGAGACTGAATAGTATCCTCATCCATGGTTTTGTTGAGCTCTGCTTATGGGTTTACTTCCCATTATCAGAAAGAGCACTGTAAAATGGACGGCTGGAGAAGGTCCAGGCCACTTGTCCTGTTCACGGGACAGTTCACAGTTGTCTTACAAAAGATTACCAAGAACTGCAAAGATAACAGCTCATGTGAATACTATTTTTAAAAGAGCGGCCCTGCTTCTAGAAGGGCATGTTTCTCTTAAAGAAGATACCCCAGAAATCCCATTCTTTTATAATCTGGCAAGACTGAAAATCAGAAGTTGAGTCCGAGCTCCATCCGTACCTGGTTTCCCAGAAAAGGCTTAGCTTGTAACACTCCTCTCTCCCATTTTGCCACCCAGGTACCCGGACCCTCAACTCAACTGGAGAGTTGAGCCTCCAGCTAATAGGAAACACATAACTCACCTTGTCGTTTGCATCCCCGCTCCTAACCTCCACCCCACGCACGCGTGGTCACCACGGGCGCTGGCGAACTTCATATAACATCGTCCGGCCCTTCCACATGTGGTAGTGCCTGCGCGAGGGGCTCTGGGTTTGTTTTTTCTTTCTTTCGCATGAGTTCATAAGATTTGGGAGCCTTTATTCACGGTTGGATGATAGGGGAAAGAGCTGTGGGCAGGCGGGTTTAATTATTCCTCTCAAAGCAGAGGATTGCTGGAAGCTGGTGGTTGCTGGGTCCGGACCACTACAAAATTCCACAAATTGCTTTGAAAGAGGGGGAAAAAAGTCTGTCTTTGTTGGTATATGCACCACCGAGCTGGGGGAGGAGAGTTTCCCTAAAGAGACGCAGTTCCCAGGCCAACATAACACTTGAAATTTATTTTGTTTCCCACGCAGTGGTTTTCTGGCAAAACCATCACTTTTTGGGGGTATTGGCACTGCCGAGCATTTGCATTTTTCACGTTTTCATGGCATAGCAGGCCATGTCTTCCCAATTTTATGCGACCTCCTTATCCTTGCGGAGAAGAAAGTATTCCGACCCCAGCGTTGGAGCTCCTGGCGTGATTGTACCGACAGGCCCTGGAACAGGGTCTCCTTGTGATGTTAATTAATATCTATTGACCCGCGCTGCTGTTCGGATGCAGCGGGGCGCGCATAGGCTCTCAAATACGCTTATGTAAGGAGCAGCCCAACTGATGTCTGGCTCCTGCCAATAAACTCGTTGCTTTTGCCGGGCCCGCATCTCTGCTGGGAGAGGAGCTAGAAATCAATTTCTGGCTTCCAGCGAAGGTCACGCGTTCCTGATATCCAAGCTCAACGTTGCATCTGTAATCATCACCTTTTCTGCATAAAATTCATCCGAGTTTGGATTCCAAACCCTTTTCTGGCTCTGTTCGTAGGGTTTAATCTAATCTTTGTTTCAAGTGAGTTACCGGGGTGGATAATCCCCTGCACCCCATGGGCAAGCGCAGTGGCTGAGCAGCAGGCAGGCTGGTCCCACCAGGCAGAATAGTTTTCCTCTTCGGTCTCTCCGTCTTGCTCTGTGTTTAGATAGCTGTCGGGGGAAAAAAAGCGTGGTTGGTATCGGTATTTGCTCTGATGAAGATGAGAAATGTGTTTCTTTTAATATCCAAGGTCTGGGGAATTCCTGCTTAGGAGTGTTTTACTGAGCAAGAGACCAGCTTTGGTAGTTGGATTATTGCAATATATATCCCCTTGGGTATGTGCTATGTTTAGCATTTTTCTTAAAATCCTGTCAAACCGTCTTTTCTTGCTAACTGTAAACGAGGGGAACGCTGTGTCCTAATTAAGCTGTTTGCTACAAGCAAAGCTCAGCTTCCTGAGTCGCTGCGAGAGCGGTTAGCAAATGCAGGAGGCCAGTCCCCGGTGCGGCAGTACTGGTGGGGGGGAAGCCAGATGCTCTTGATTTTTCCTTACAAAGCTGTTGGCTGTAAAAATTGGCTTAAGGAGATCAGGCACAGAAGAGCGAGCCAGGGAGCAAGCGGAGAGGCTGGTGGTGGGGCAGAACCCACCATGATGGAGCCGGTCCCCCCGGGGTGTGCGGGCACAGCTCCTCCCGGGGATGCTCAGCCCCCTCCCAAACCCCGTGGCCTGCCTTCTCCGGGGAGGCGTTTGAAGGTTTCGTTTGATTCGCGCACCCTGCATAAAGCAGGCAGCTAATCTGAGAGCAAACATCTCCTTTAACTC